>NC_064808.1:81578806-81878806 GCF_023721935.1 Panthera uncia | reverse complement strand
AAAGGACAGCACAGAGTCCTGGAAGTAGGCCCCACAAGTCAGAGCCAGGCCCTACCCTGGTTTCCACCACCTTGAACCCACCATGGACCTAGAACCTAAACTCTTTAGGGCTAAGGCAGTGTTTTCAACTTGGCTACAAATTGGGGTTTCATGGGAAGCTTTGGAATAACCAATGCCTGGGACCACCCACAGCATTCTCATGTAATTATCTGGATAGCAGAGTTCTTAAGTCTCTCCCAAGTGATACTCCTCAAAAGCCTCAGTGTCTTCACCATGAAATATGGAGTGATAATATGTATTCCATAAAATTACAATCCTAGTAGGAAAATACAAGGATAGGTGGCACAAGAAAGAAATATGGAAGGAAATGGTATGCACATGAAATGATCTACACATTTTAAGTACAGCAAAGAAAAGTGTTCTAAAACCAATCAAGATTGGTAGCCAAAATGATTTTCTCTCTTTTTTTAAATATAATTTATTGTCAAATTGGCTTCCATACAACACCCAGTGCTCATCCCAACAAGTGCCTCCTCAATGCCCATCACCCACTTTCCCCTCCCCCCACCCCTCATCAACCCTCAGTTTGTTCTCTGTATTTAAGAGTCTCTTATGGTTTGCCTCCCTCCCTCTCTGTAACTTTTTACCCCCTTCCCTTCCCCATGGTCTTCTGTTAAGATTCTTTGTTTTCTCTCCTAATGACTTGCCTGTAGTGATCTAGAAGCCCTAGGAGGGCTTCAGATTCTGATCCAACATCAACCAATAGGATAACTTTGAACAGGAAACATAAGGACTAATTTCCAGACTGTGACATATGAACCAGACACTTTCCAGATGATATGCTTGCTCCTTCACACTGCTTACTCAGCTCTGTGATAGGCATTGTACTGGTGATAGTGGATAGAAAGATGAGGCATGCCTCTGCCCTCCTGGAGCATACTGCCTGGTTATGGGGGGCATAGATGCTGCCAACAGCCTGTGTTGTTAACAAAAAATGGCCAAAGACCTGCCAGGGGCACCCAGAATTTGAAGATTCTTAATTCTCCCAAAGAGTAATGGTTTTACAGCAGAGGGGACATTTGGCTTGAACCCTGAAGGAGTTGAAGGTACAAGGAGTTGAAGGAGTTGTACTTGAAGGTACAAGTTTGCCAGAGAGAAATAGGATTATGTGAAAAGGCATGGTGTGTTCAGAGACTAATTAAATTTTTTTAACATTTATTCAGTTTTGAGAGACAGAGTGCAAGCAGGGGGAGGAGCAGAGAGAGAGGGAGACACAGAATCTGAAGCAGGGTCTGGGCTCTGAGCTGTCAGCACAGAGCCTGATGTGGGGCTCAAACTCATGAGCTGTGAGATCATGACCTGAACTGAAGTTTGATGCTTAACCGACTAAGCAGCCCAGGCACCCCATAGAGACTAATTAATTCAGTGGAAGATGAAAAGGAAGTTACAGGCAGAGGCTAAAGAACTCTGCTTTCTCTGCTAAAACATATAGACTTAGTATTCCCATCTTATAGGTAAGAAAACTGAACATCACATCAAAGCCACACAGTAATGGAAAGTTAGATATGGTTTTTGAGTAAGGAAGTGGCATGGTTGGATTTTTCTGTGGAAAGTTCATTTAAGGAGCAGTTTGAAAGCAGGATTGGCCAGAAGTGTAGCAGCACAGGGAAGGGATGACAAAACTTGGACTAAGGTGCTATCAGGGAGGGTGAGGAAGTGGATTGATGGAGACATCTTTGAATGTGAGGTGTGTCTGGTGGAAATGGTGGAGAGAGACGAGAGGGGACCTGGTGTATTACACAAAAACGGGTACTCTACCTCACCCAAGTGGAGCCTCTGCAGACCTGAATCCTGCCAGTTGATGTTTTTCCACTTATTTCATGGGCTTACCTATTACTGCTTCCTAAACTTTGAGATCTACACAAGTTGATAATCACTTGAAATTTTTCAATTAAATGTAAAACAAGAAAAAAACAAGTAAATCTATTCTTTCTTTTGACTGCTCTATTGATTAAAATGAATGTCTGTGCTGGGACCGCTGAACCATGAAAAGCAATCTGTCTTAGATGGGTAACAGATCGTTAGGAAATCATTGGGTTGAGGGAAAGAGTCGAGAAAAAATTTGCACAGACCCACGTGTGGGGGTGTCGGTGTGTCTATCTGTAGCTACATAGCTGTGTATGGATATGTTCATTTCTATATATAGGGGACATATGCCGCATTCTTCAATCAGAGCCAAAGGCACAGGCAAGATTCCTGACAGAGGGGCATCATCCACAGCTTAGTAGACTCTAAGCCATGCTTCAGGGTAAATGGCAGGGACAGGGGAGTGAGGGGGCTATTCAGATAATAAATTCAGCCTTCAGGCAGCCCTGTCTGACATGTGAGTTTGATAGAACCTACAACATTGTACTTCAAGACCATTCTCTGGAAAATTTGGAAAAACAAGTGGCATTAATATGTATGCCTCTAATTTCATCAAAATGTTCGTTTATAAGAGCTGTTCTACATGAGAGAAACTCTGCTTAAGAAAGGGGATAAAAGGAAAATAAGAAAAAACTCTTTCTCAGAAACTACTTTCTACCACCTCTTCCCAATAAAATAAGCTATTGCCAATTCTGCAAGGTGTACATTAGAGTTTAAATCAAAATCCACCCATCTTTTGATGATTCTAAAATAAAACATTTGCCCTCTATAAAATCCCCTTACATAGGTCAAGTATGGGAGGAAACTGGAGAAAGAAGGCCTTCCATTAAGACAGATAAATAGAAATAAAGAGACAAGGACACCCCTTCTCTGTAAGAAAAGCTTGCTCTGTCACACATTCATTAGCTAAATTATTCAGATTAGCACTAAAATTTCCCCTGTGACCTTTCATTAATGGCCACCTACACTTCCATCTTCAGTACCTTTTTCTTTGTGGTCTGTCTGTTCTCCATCCCCAACATTATATCTCTTCCAGCTGTTCATCCATTTGTTGGAGCTATGGATGCTCACTGGGGCCTTACTGACACCATCTCAGACCACAGGGATGGAAGCCAAATGTGGGACAAAACTTGCTTATCCACAGACAACTGGCTTTTTCTTAAGCAGGATACTCCTCTACCTTCTAGGTCAAGTGTAAGGGAATGGAGACTAATTTGGAAAAGCTATCTGAGATATGTCCCATGATGGAATTTATGTCTTCTCTACTTGCTAGCTGTGCAGCAAGCACATGTCACTTAAACTCTCTAGTTTCCTTATCTGTAAAATGGGAATAATAACTGTTATGACACTAGCTGTCAATTGAACTTGCAAATTGATTTATCTTTCATGAAGTTAAAGATTTTCTGAAAATATAGAAGAAAGTTTTGTCTTGTTGGCATATGAGAGATGTGAGCTGGACACCTCCTCAGAGGTTGTGAGAATGCCTAGATGATTAAATGCATTAAAATTCTTAGAGTAAGCATCGATACTCAGTTTCTTTGTTCTGGTGCTGAGAAACAATGATAGAAATTAAAGTGTCTCGCAAAGAGTAATAAATAAAACTCTAGCACCTATGTTATTGAATACTGAGTCAAGAACTGGGGACAGAGATATAGGGAATGGGAAAAATGACCTCTCTAAAAAGTCTTGCAAGGGAAATGGGTAATATCCCAAATGGAATGGGTGGAGGGAACAACCCTCTGTTGTTCCCTTTCAACCAGACCCACACATGTATCCTATTTCCTATGGACTCTGCTGGTGTTGGGACTACAGAGATAAATTAAGACACAGACCCTGTCATGGACAAGCAGACCAGTGAGGGTGACATCAAAGCTCCAGCAGTCCCTGGCATGCAGTAGGTATTCACTAATAAAACCGTGGATTTAAGAATGAATTAATGAATGAAGGCTATAAAAATAGTAATAAAAATCACTTGTATAGGAATTGCTTTTGAGAAATATTCTGCTAATACAGAAGTCCATTAACACTTTGAGTTCAATTAACCTTTTATCTTAGTACATATAAATAACATAAAGCACTTATTTAGTGTTTGGGATGCCTTGGTAGCTCAGTCAGCTAAGTGTCCAGCTTCAGCTCAGGCCATGATCTTATGGTTCATGGGTTCAAGCCCCACATCGGGCTCTGTACTGACAGTGTGGAGCCTGCTTGTGATTTTCTCTCTCTGTCTCCCTGCGCCTACCCCACTTGTGCTCGCTCTCTCTCTCTCTTTTTCAAAATAAATATATAAACTTTTTTTTAAATAGTGCTTAGTACTAAACACGTAGAGGATACAATAAATGCACAGCATTTCTGACTGCACATAGAATATTCTTGTTTCCAGACTGGAGAATAATTTATTCTATTTCTGGTTTTGCCTCCCCCCACCTTTTTTTGTAAATTAACTATTTTGTAATAGATAAAATTTAATTTAAAAAATAATGATCTCTAATAATTAAATTCATAGAAAGTATAATAAATACCTAAAAATCTGTGAAAACCAGATTAAATGATATGGACATAAAGGGTTAATTGGCTGCGCCTTTAATATGCTTTTCCCAGTCAAGATGTTCCATCCTCCAGCATAAATGGCTGTCAATGCACCTGCAAATTGATTTGTCCCTTGATGAGGTTAAAGATTTTCTGAAAATCTGGAAACAGTTTCTGAAACCTTGCTGTTGTTGTTTAGCATCTGAGGCATGTGAGCTGTTTTTTTCCTCACTATTTTTCATCTTAGAATTCTAGCATCTGCATAAATTTAGAGAACAACTTGCCTTTTCCTTAGCGAATACAGAAAACACAATAGAAGTTGCTTATCATGTGCTCAGGCTGGGTGAAGTTTTATCAAAATGAAGCTAAATGAAATTCTCAAATTACCCTGATGGAGAGGAATGTCTTGCTATTCCACTTGTGGAAAAGTGGCTCTAGGCCAAAAATAAAGTTACGTCAACTTCAGTCTCTATTTTTAGAAGCAAAGAAATCACTCTGTAACACAGAGGATTTCCTATTGCATGTAAGGCATACTTGTTAGATGGTTTTTAATGGGGATGTGGAGGAGGATGGTTTCTGAACTCTTCATTACATATTCCTAGTCTCATGTGTGTGCCTGTGTGCACACATGAACTCACATGAGTATTGACCTCAGGTGTAGAAAACTTGGTTAATCATTAGTCTTATTTATGGACACACTATACCACTGGTTCATGTACAATCCCATTTATGTGTTCATCTGCACTCCTATTTCCCTCTTTGCCACAAGCAACCATTTGAACATCTTTGAGAGATAGAGATAGATAGATAGATGATCGATAGATAGATAGATAGATAGATAATAAATACATGATATATGATAGAAAGATAATCTATATAAGTACACACAGTTATTTGATTTTTATACATGTATTTTACTTAATGTATATTGTATTGTGCTGTAGACCTCATTTGGGTTTTCTTCTATATTGAACACTGTGGTCTTAAGATTTATCCAGGCCAGCTGGGTAGATCTGTTCTGTTACATCTAAATGTGTCATTGCAATTCATAATAAGATTTCATTTGTTTATCCATTCCTCTGGTGACATACATTCAGTTTGCCTCCATCTCTCTGCTACCATGAGCAATGCTGTAATAAGGATCCTCGTAGATGTGCCCAAATCGGCCTGGAAAACCCTTTCTGGGATATATACCCAGGAGGAGACTGCTTGACGTTAGAATATGTATATACTCAATTTAAGCAAGTACTGCCAGACTGCTCTTCAAAATGGAAGCTTCAGCCTATACTCCAACAATGAGTGTTCCCATATCCCCACATCCCCACTGACTGACATACTATTCAGCTTCCAAATTATTAACAATAAAATGAAGTGGGGTTAATTTTTATTTCTTTAATTTCAGATGATTTTTGACATCTTTTTGTACGCTTGCTTGATCTCATTTTCATTTCATCCTGTGCAGATTTCTTGTTCCCACTTTTCTGTATTGAAGGTTCTGTATTCTCTTGCTGAGTTGCAAGAGTTTCTAGGTATTAATCTCTGGTTGGTTTGTTATCACATATGCCATCTCTCAATCTGTTACTGTCAACTATAGCTATGATATCCTTTATTGAGCAGATATGTTTAATCTTACTATAGTCACATTTTGTCTTTATGTACTTCTTTGTATTTTATATACTTTTGGTTTAAAAAGTCTTCTCCAGCCCTCAGTCACAAAGATTTCCCTAATGCTTTCTGTTAACTTTAAAGCTTTAGTTTTCATCTATAGGTCTTTAATTAACCTGGCATCCACCTTTTATATGGTTTCAGCTAGGAATCGAGTCTATTTTTCTCCATATAATAAGCCATTTTTCTCAATTACATCAATTAAAAAGAAAGTATTTTCCTGATTGCTTTTCAGTGCCACCTATAAAATATATTAAATAAATTTGGATCTATTTCCAACATCTCTTATTTTGCTCCATTGCTCTACTTGTCTGTTCTTATACTAGTGCCACATATTAAATTATTATGACTTTATAGCACATCTTAATACAAAGGGGAACAATGCTTTTTTTTTTACAAAGTTAACTTATACATGGATCTTGTCCTTTCATATAAATTTTATGTGTTTATTTAGTTTTTTTAAATCTAGCTAGTACTTTGATTGAAAATGTATTGAATTTATAGATTAATTTGAGAACATTGCGATCTTGATGATAACTTATGAGTATGAAATTTTTAACCACATATTTGGATTTTGCCTGTATATACATTGATATATTTTCATATAAACATCTAGTGTATTATTTGCTAATTAATATGTATTTTCCTTTTGTTCTCAGCTGTTATAGGTGGTATCTTTGATTTTAAAATATTCTAGTTGATTATTGCTAGTATATAAAAATGCTTTTGATCTTTTTAAGTTAATCTTGTGTGTGAAAACTTTGCTGACCTCTGTTTTTAGTTATAATTGTTTAATTCTGTTCGTTTTTCTTTGCAAATGATATTATCTGTAAATGACAGTGTTAGATTTTCCAATTATTTCACCTTTGTTTTGTTGTTTGCATTTATTCTTTTTTTAAGAATTTTTTAAAAACATCTTTTTGTTAATTTTTAAAAATATGTATTTTTAAGAGACAGAGTGCAAGCAGGGGAGGGGTAGAAGGGAGGGAGACAGAATCTGAAGCAGGTTCCAGGCTCTGAGCTCCAAGCTGTCAGCACAGAGCCTGACGCAGGGCTGGAACCCACGAAGCACAGGATCATGACCTGGGCCAAAGTCAGACATTTAACACACTGAGCCACCCAGGTGGCACAAAAACATCTTCTTTAATTCAAACTGCTTGGGGGTCAGTTTAGTCCCCAGTACTTACTAGGACTATTTCCCATAGGCTTGCATGCTGTCTTTTCTTTGGAGGACATCTTAACGTTCCCATTAATTTTTGAGAGTCCTGCAAAATTAACAGAATTTTTTAAAGATTTTATTTACTGGGACACCTGGGTCTCTCAGTCAGTTAAGAGTCTGACTCTTGATTTCGATTCAGGTCATGATCTCACAGTTCATGGGATTGAGCCCAAACATCAGGCTCTATGCTGACAGTGTGGAGCCTGCTTGGCATTCTCTCTCCCCCTCTCTCTCTGCCCTTCCCCTGTTCTCTCTCCCTTTCAAAATAACTAAAAATTTTTTAATTATTTTATTTTATTGTAGTAGACTTTCATGACCCTGAGATCAAGACCTGAGCTGAGATCAAGAGTCAGACACTTAACCTACTGAGCCACCCAGGTGCCCCAAAATTCCCAGAAATTTGACTAATGTACCCTACACTGTGGACAGGGAAATAAAAGCAGTTAAAAAATTTATTGAATGGATACTAGAACTCTCTTTGTCAAAACAAAAGGTAGAAATGAATTTAGATGTAACTTTGTAATTGTAGCTAATTCCTGAATGCCTATATGAGGAGTGATCAATACATTCTACACTGTCCACATATAAGATAAATAACAGCTAAGGCCCATGCTGTTTCTTCCATGTGCCACATCTTCTTCTAACCATTTTCTATATATTATCTCATTTCATCTAACAAAGCTTTGAGGTGGCTATTGCTATATTCTTCATTTTATTGATGGGAAGACAGAGGCAGGAAGAGGTTGACTGTTTTTTTGCCAAAAGTCACAGAGCTAGTAGAAACCAGCAGCATTGTCCCAGAGTGTTCTCAGGAGCATGGTCTGTCCTCTGTGTTCCACAGCACTCAATACTGCCATCTCAGGAGAATCAGGTCAGCACCTCTGATAGCAATTGGTGGTCAGTTTTGCTTCATCACTTTATCAGCCAATGCTATTGTGAAGTCCTTTTTGGCACAGTTGAGTAGAATAAATAATACACTGTAATTACCTTGTCCTCTGCTTATTTTCCTCCTTCTAGTCCAGCTGGAAGACCCTCCAAACCAAAATAGTCAAGTACTTCTTCTATCCCAAGGAAAGTTCAACCACAAAACAGGAGAGTAAAGAGAAGAAAGGCATGACTCTGAAGGCTGCTGTCGTCCATCAGCCTCAGCAACTTTATTGTCTGTCCACAGAGAGAAGGGTTGAGCAGGGTTATAATCTGAGCAACAAAGACAACTTTCTAGCATCTCTGGCTAGGGCTTCTTAAGATAAGCACTATTATTTTGTTTTGAGCATTGAAAATACTTAGAGTAGACTCATCTACACTCAAGTGGGAATACCCATCTCCCCAACTTCCTCCCACAAAAGTCCAAACATGCAAAGACTAACATTCTGGTTTATAGATATTCTGTTTATAGATATGATTGGTTATTTGTTAAAATAATAGAGAGATGGCTAGGCAATCATGTATTGTCAGCCTGCCAAAAAAGACAAGTTTTTTATTTTTTATTTTTTTCCCCAGTACCTAGTTTTTATTTTTTTTTATTTTTTAATATATGAAATTTACTTTCAAATTGGTTTCCATACAACACCCAGTGCTCATCCCAAAAGGTGCCCTCCTCAATACCCATCACCCACCCTCCCCTCCCTCCCACCCCCCATCAACCCTCAGTTTGTTCTCAGTTTTTAACAGTCTCTTATGCTTTGGCTCTCTCCCACTCTAACCTCTTTTTTTTTTTTCCTTCCCCTCCCCCTTGGGTTTCTGTTAAGTTTCTCAGGATCGCATAAGAGTGAAACCATATGGTATCTGTCTTTCTCTGTAAGGCTTATTTCACTTAGCATCACACTCTCCAGTTCCATCCACGTTGCTACAAAAGGCCATATTTCATTTTTTTCTCATTGCCACGTAGTATTCCATTGTGTATATAAACCACAATTTCTTTATCCATTCATCAGTTGATGGATATTTAGGCTCTTTCCATAATTTGGCTATTGTTGAGAGTGCCGCTATAAACATTGGGGTACAAGTGCCCCTATGCATCAGTACTCCTGTATCCCTTGGATAAATTCCTAGCAGTGCTATTCCTGGGTCATAGGGTAGGTCTATTTTTAATTTTCTGAGGAACCTCCACACTGCTTTCCAGAGCGGCTGCACAAATTTGCATTCCTACCAACAGTGCAAGAGGGTTCCTGTTTCTCCACATCCTCTCCAGCATCTATAGTCTCCTGATTTCTTCATTTTGGCCACTCTGACTGGCGTGAGGTGGTATCTGAGTGTGGTTTTGATTTGTATTTCCCTGATAAGGAGCGACGTTGAACATCTTTTCATGTGCCTGTTGGCCATCCGGATGTCTTCTTTAGAGAAGTGTCTATTCATGTTTTCTGCCCATTTCTTCACTGGGTTATTTGTTTTTTGGGTGTGGAGTTTGGTGAGCTCTTTATAGATTTTGGATACTAGCCCTTTGTCCAATGTGTCATTTGCAAATATCTTTTCCCATTCTGTTGGTTGCCTTTTAGTTTTGTTGGTTGTTTCCTTTGCTGTGCAGAAGCTTTTTATCTTCATAAGGTCCCAGTAATTCACTTTTGCTTTTAATTCCCTTGCCTTTGGGGATGTGCCGAGTAAGAGATTGCTACGGCTGAGGTCAGAGAGGTCTTTTCCTGCTTTCTCCTCTGAGGTTTTGATGGTTTCCTGTCTCACATTCAGGTCCTTTATCCATTTTGAGTTTATTTTTGTGAATGGTGTGAGAAAGTGGTCTAGTTTCAACCTTCTGCATGTTGCTGTCCAGTTCTCCCAGCACCATTTGTTAAAGAGACTGTCTTTTTTCCATTGGATGTTCTTTCCTGCTTTGTCAAAGATGAGTTGGCCATACGTTTGTGGGTCTAGTTCTGGGGTTTCTATTCTATTCCATTGGTCTATGTGTCTGTTTTTATGCCAATACCATGCTGACTTGATGATTACAGCTTTGTAGTAGAGGCTAAAGTCTGGGATTGTGATGCCTCCTGCTTTGGTCTTCTTCTTCAAAATTACTTTGGCTATTCAGGGCCTTTTGTGGTTCCATACGAATTTTAGGATTGCTTGTTCTAGTTTCGAGAAGAATGCTGGTGCAATTTTGATTGGGATTGCATTGAATGTGTAGATAGCTTTGGGTAGTATTGACATTTTGACAATATTTATTCTTCCAATCCATGAGCAGGGAATGTCTTTCCATTTCTTTATATCTTCTTCAATTACCTTCATAAGCTTTCTGTAGCTTTCAGCATACAGATCTTTTACATCTTTGGTTAGATTTAGTCCTAGGTATTTTATGCTTCTTGGTGCAATTGTGAATGGGATCAGTTTCTTTATTTGTCTTTCTGTTGCTTCATTGTTAGTGTATAAGAATGCAACTGATTTCTGTACATTGATTTTGTATCCTGCAACTTTGCTGAATTCATGTATCAGTTCTAGCAGACTTTTGGTGGAGTCTATCGGATTTTCCATGTATAATATCATGTCATCTGCAGAAAGTGAAAGCTTGACTTCCTCTTTGCCAATTTTGATGCCTTTGATTTCCTTTTGTTGTCTGATTGCTGATGCTAGAACTTCCAGCACTATGTTAAACAACAGCAGTGAGAGTGGGCATCCCTGTCGTGTTCCTAATCTCAGGGAAAAAGCTCTCAGTTTTTCCCCGTTGAGGATGATGTTAGCTGTGGGCTTTTCATAAATGGCTTTTATGATCTTTAAGTATGTTCCTTCTATCCCAACTTTCTCAAGGGTTTTTATTAAGAAAGGGTGCTGGATTTTGTCAAAGGCCTTTTCTGCATCGATTGACAGGATCATATGGTTCTTCTCTTTTTTTTTTGTTAATTTAATGTATCACGTTGATCGATTTGCGAATGTTGAACCAGCCCTGCATCCCAGGGATGAATCCCACTTGATCATGGTGAATAATTCTTTTTATATGCTGTTGAATTCGATTTGCTAGTATCTTATTGAGAATTTTTGCATCCATATTCATCAGAGATATTGGCCTGTAGTTCTCTTTTTTTACTGGGTCTCTGTCTGGTTTAGGAACCAAAGTAATACTGGCTTCATAGAATGAGTCTGGAAGTTTTCCTTCCCTTTCTATTTCTTGGAATAGCTTGAGAAGGATAGGTATTATCTCTGCTTTAAACGTCTGGTAGAACTCCCTTGGGAAGCCATCTGGTCCTGGACTCTTATTTGTTGGGAGATTTTTGATAACCGATTCAATTTCTT
This sequence comes from Panthera uncia, assembly GCF_023721935.1. Lineage (NCBI taxonomy): Eukaryota > Metazoa > Chordata > Mammalia > Carnivora > Felidae > Panthera > Panthera uncia. The sequence goes on along the minus strand of NC_064808.1, from coordinate 81,867,255 downwards.
CGCTGGTTATGGGTCTGTTCAAGCTTTCTATTTCCTCCTGATTGAGTTTTGGAAGAGTGTGGGTGTTTAGGAATTTGTCCATTCCTTCCAGGTTGTCCAATTTGTTGGCATATAATTTTTCATAGTATTCGCTGATAATAGTTTGTATCTCTGAGGGATTGGTTGTAATAATTCCATTTCATTCATGATTTTATCTATTTGGGTCATCTCCCTTTTCTTTTTGAGAAGCCTGACTAGAGGTTTGTCAATTTTGTTTATTTTTTCAAAAAACCAACTCTTGGTTTCGTTGATCTGCTCTACAGTTTTTTTAGATTCTATATTGTTTATTTCTGCTCTGATCTTTATTATTTCTCTTCTTCTGCTGGGTTTAGGCTGCCTTTGCTGTTCTGCTTCTAGTTCCTTTAGGTGTGCTGTTAGATTTTGTATTTGGGATTTTTCTTGTTTCTTGAGATAGGCCTGGATTGCAATGTATTTTCCTCTCAGGACTGCCTTCGCTGCGTCCCAAAGCGTTTGGATTGTTGTATTTTCATTTTTGTTTGTTTCCATATATTTTTTAATTTCTTCTCTAATTGCCTGATTGACCCACTCATTCTTTAGTAGGGTGTTCTTTAACCTCCATGCTTTTGGAGGTTTTCCAGACTTTTTCCTGTGGTTGATTTCAAGCTTCATAGCATTGTGGTCTGAAAGTATGCATGGTATAATTTCAATTCTTGTAAACTTATGAAGGGCTGTTTTGTGACCCATTATGTGATCTATCTTGGAGAATGTTCCATGTGCACTCGAGAAGAAAGTATATTCTGTTGCTTTGGGATGCAGAGTTCTAAATATATCTGTCAAGTCCATCTGATCCAATGTATCATTCAGGGCCCTTGTTTCTTTATTGACCGTGTGTCTAGATGATCTATCCATTTCTGTAAGTGGGGTGTTAAAGTCCCCTGCAATGACCACATTCTTATCAATAAGGTTGCTTATGTTTATGAGTAATTGTTTTATATATTTGGGGGCTCCGGTATTTGGCGCATAGACATTTATAATTGTTAGCTCTTCCTGATGGATAGACCCTGTAATTATTATATAATGCCCTTCTTCATCTCTTGTTACAGACTTTAATTTAAAGTCTAGTTTGTCTGATATAAGTATGGCTACTGCAGCTTTCTTTTGGCTTCCAGTAGCATGATAAATAGTTCTCCATCCCCTCACTCTCAATCTAAAGGTGTCCTCAGATCTAAAATGAGTCTCTTGTAGACAGCAAATAGATGGGTCTTGTTTTTTTATCCATTCTGATACCCTATGTCTTTTGGTTGGCGCATTTAATCCATTTACATTCAGTGTTATTATAGAAAGATACGGGTTTAGAGTCATTGTGATGTCTGTATGTTTTATGCTTGTAGTGATGTCTCTGGTACTTTGTCTCACAGGATCCCCCTTAGGATCTCTTGTAGGGCTGGTTTCGTGGTGACAAATTCCTTCAGTTTTTGTTTGTTTGGGAAGACCTTTATCTCTCCTTCTATTCTAAATGACAGACTTGCTGGATAAAGGATTCTCGGCTGCATATTTTTTCTGTTTAGCACACTGTAGATATCGTGCCAAGCCTTTCTGGCCTGCCAAGTTTCAAAGGAGAGATCAGTCACGAGTCTTATAGGTCTCCCTTTATAAGTGAGGGCACGTTTATCCCTTGCTGCTTTCAGAATTTTCTCTTTATCCTTGTATTTTGCCAGTTTCACTATGATATGTCGTGCAGAAGATCGATTCAAGTTACGTCTGAAGGGAGTTCTCTGTGCCTCTTGGATTTCAATGCCTTTTTCCTTCCCCAGTTCAGGGAAGTTCTCAGCTATAATTTCTTCAAGTACCCCTTCAGCACCTTTCCCTCTCTCTTCCTCCTATGGGATACCAATTATGCGTATATTATTTCTTTTTAGTGTATCACTTAGTTCTCTAATTTTCCCCTCATACTCCTGGATTTTTTCATCTCTCTTTCTTTCAGCTTCCTCTTTCTCCATAACTTTATCTTCTAGTTCACCTATTCTCTCCTCTGCCTCTTCAATCCGAGCTGTCGTGGTTTCCATTTTGTTTTGCATTTCGTTTAAAGCGTTTTTCAGCTCCTCGTGACTGTTCCTTAGTCCCTTGATCTCTGTGGCAAGAGATTCTCTGCTGTCCTCTATACTGTTTTCAAGCCCAGCGATTAATTTTATGACTATTATTCTAAATTCACTTTCTGTTATATTATTTAAATCCTTTTTGATCAGTTCATTAGCTGTTGTTATTTCCTGGAGATTCTTCTGAGGGGAATTCTTCCGTTTGGTCATTTTGGATAGTCTCTGGAGTGGTGAGGACGTGCAGGGCACTTCCCCCGTGCTGTGGTGTATAACTGGAGTTGGTGGGCGGGGCCGCAGTCCGACCTGATGTCTGCCCCCAGCCCACCACTGGGGCCACAGTCAGACTGGTGTGTGCCTTCTCTTCCCCTCTCCTAGGGGCGGGATTCACTGTGGGGTGGCGTGGCCCGTCTGGGCTACTTGCACACTGCCAGGCTTGTGGTGCTGGGGATCGATCTGGCGTATTAGCTGGGGTGGGTAGGCAAGGTGCACGGGGGCAGGAGGGGCAGGCTTAGCTCGCTTCTCCTTAGGTGATCCACTTCAGGAGGGGCCCTGTGGCAGTGGGAGGAAGTCAGACCCGCTGCCGGAGGTTTGGCTCTGCAGAAGCACAGAGTTGGGTGTTTGCACAGAGCGAGCAAGTTCCCTGGCAGGAACTGGTTCCCTTTGGGATTTTGGCTGGGGGATGGGCAGGGGAGATGGCGCTGGCGAGTGCCTTTGTTTCTCGCCAAGCTGAGCTCTGCCGTCCGGGGGCTCAGCAGCTCTCCCTCCCTTTGTCCTCCAGCCTTCCCGCTTTCCGAGCAGAGCTGTTAACTTCTGACCTCTCAGAGGCTAAGTCGCGCTTGCTGTCGGAACACAGTCCGTCCGGCCCCTCCGCTTTTGCCAGCCAGACTCGGGGGCTCCGCTTGGCCGGCGAGCCGCCCCTCCGCCCCGGCTCCCTCCCGCCAGTCCGTGGAGCGCGCACCGCCTCGCCGCCCTTCCTACCCTCTTCCGTGGGCCTCTTGTCTGCGCTTGGCTCCGGAGACTCCATTCTGCTAATCCTCTGGCGGTTTTCTGGGTTCTTTAGGCAGGTGTAGGTGGAATCTAAGTGATCAGCAGGACGCGCAGTGAGCCCAGCGTCCTCCTACACCGCCATCTTCCGGAACCTCCTAAGACAAGTCTTTTAAAATTATGATGAGGTGTATTTAATGGTGCAAGAATAAGCTGGACATTTACAGCTAAATTTGGTTCTGACTTGGAAGTGCGGGTATTACAGGCTATATACTCAAGGCTATATACTCAAAGAGGCTAAATCAGTATGTCTAGGGCCTTGGTGAGGCAATGTGAAAACTCTCTTGCTTCAGGTTAAAGAGTGTGAAATGTGCATTTCTTCACCTGCATAAAACCCTCCCTTCTGCTTGTTTTTATTTTTTACCCATGAATAAATGAGTCCAGGTTTTATGAAGTCTTCAGAGTTTCTATTTTCAAACTATCACTATATTCACCACTACCAGAAATAAGTCACCTCAGCAAACTCTAATGGTAGCAATTTTGTGATGCATAAAATTGATTTATGCTTACAATCAAAATGTATTTCCCTTGATAATTTATGCTCAACAATTTAACATAATTATTTGTGCCACAATTTTAACACTTCTACCTTCCTGACTGTCAACTTTGAAATACAAACACACACATATATGCAAAACAACAAAACAAAACAAAACAAAAAAACAGTATCCTTCAGAAGCAGGATTTATTTTAAAAAATCAATGTCATAGCAACTTCTTTTGTATTTTGTTGTGACAAGACTGAATTTAAACAGCCTAAGAAGTCAAAACAACAGGAGAAATATCAATATATATTAACTTAATCAAGAAGCTCTGCTCTGTCATCCTTGTCTACACTCAAATCATGCTTCCACTGTAAGTTCCACATCGCTATTGGCATCTTGTAACTTCTCCACAAATATTTGCATTCTTCAGCGGTCATCCAAGATGAAGGATGGCTATAGGCTTCATGACATCTTCTTTGCATCTGTATGAGATTTTGTCACAACTGTTTTAAGAAAATCACTCCTCAGGCAAGCTCTGACTCTTGTTTGAATTCACAATCTTAAAATGCCTTTTATCCAGCAAATGCCTTTTTTATGTCCCCCAATGACATTCCAGTAGAAACTTCATTCTCTGTTGTTCTGCATAAACCTCTTTGAAAAGAAAACTTAATAAAAGACACGTTAAATCCAGATAAATTCACAATGTACCAGCCCCATCAAATCCTGGCTGTGCCACATAGGACTCTGAAACACGGATCTGATGAAGGCACCTAGAGTTAGAGCAATAAGACAAGCATACCAAGTGGAAAGGCCAAATATACCTGACCTTTCCAGTTGCTATTCATTCATGCCAGTATGTTCTATTCTTTTTCTCTTAAAAAGTAATTGGAAGAGACACTCCAGTGATCTCATTAAGCATATAAAATGCTCACGTTATCATATATGAAGATGACTCTGCTAGCCCATCGATACTCTCAGCCGTTTCCAGAGTAACAACAAGCGAGCCATTTCCCTTCATCTGCTGTCCCTGGAAATACAGCACTCTAACCTACATCCCAGGGGAATCTTCTAGTGATGGGACAAGTGGAACTCATGTCTACCTAAGCATGGATCCACATTGACAGATTGCACAATGTGTGGGACTCAGTACAAAGTGAAATTCAAGGTCCCTCATTCAATGAATAAGAACTTCAAGTCAGCAGCAGCAGAACATTACACCAAGCCTGAGGACCTTCCATGAGATAAGCTTTGTGTGAATGTATAGGGCTCAGGCCCATGAGACTGGCCCACTACTAATTCCATCGTTCACTTGGAGATACTCAGAGGCATTATCAGTGAGGGCCCAAATGTGTAGTTGTCAATAGAGAACCCTCATGCAAGCAGCTCATTCCAAGAAAGCATCCTCCAGTTCCCCAGGAAAACAATCCAAATCATTGTTTTCTATTTCTTTGGGAAAAAGAGGTCCAGTATGAACTCCTTTGAGAAGAAAATACATGCATTTAAATTCTTAGGCACCAGTCTCTCTAAAATTTCCTTTTATAGAAGAACACAATTTAAGTGTAATCTTTGTGCTAGGCTATCTGGAAAGATACAGAAACTGACACCTCTGTCTTCCCATGTCCTCACTACAGTTACTTCCGGGGGGGCGGGGGTGGGAATGCATCCTTGCTGATCTCTAAAACACTCTTTTGAGAATATCCAAACTTATGTAATTCTTCATATAAATACAAATATTAAAACAACCAGGATTTGGCAGCCATTAGGCTTTAAAATGACACAAAAGGGGAAAGTATATTTATATTTCTATAAATCCTAGGACTCCCTTGAGCCAAACTGTAAGGGTGCTTTTTCAAAAGTATCATTTGTTATTATCAAAGATAAAAGAGAACCAAATTTTGAGGCTTCCCTGTTAACTTTTCTTCCCATCAACTTCCAAAATGGTAGGAATTGTCATTTTTGTGAGAAATTCAGCTTCTTCTTTTCCAAAACTTATGTGTAACAGAAGCCCAATCTAAAGAACTTGTTAACAATTAGGGTAAAAATATTACCTATATATCACCTTCTGTTAATTGATCTTATTAATAAAACTTTATGTCAACTAAAATTCCAGAATATTTCAATGTAATTGTGACTGATGTTCAGACATATGTATTCCTTTAATAATTATTTACTGAATTCCTCTGGCATTAGAGCATTTATTGGATACTTTACATACTAAAACACAGGTATATAGAACATAGAAAAATAAAGGCTAGAAAATATCATGTACACTTGAGGTAGTTAAAGTCTAAGTATATACTATACTTAGTATATAAGTATGTTGGTATAATAAGTATATACTATAATATAAGGTTTATATAAAAACATAAATGAACATCATACAAGGATCATAGATTTGGTGTTGTGGGAATCAGGCAAGGGAGATACTTCTTCCCCATGAGGAGATCATCAGGGATTTCCCATGGAAGAACTATTAATGTCATTATCTCTTGAACTATGGGTAAGAATGTGGAGCAATTACAGATGCAGGGCCTACCAGCAAAAGTAAACAGCATCAGTTATACTCTGATAGTAATCTCAGTCTATCTAGTAACCATCCAGATAGCAACTATCTGATCTACTCTTACCCTTCTTTGTAATTTTCCAAAGAAATTTACACTTGCTGAATCCCCTTTCTCCTCTCTTGAACCCTCAAGTAATCTGGCTTCTACTCCCACCTTCAGCTGAATATTTTCTCAGAAAATGCCACTTAGGAGCTCTTAAATGTCAAGTGGAATGGACATTTTTAAATCCTAATCTTACTGGATCTCTTTCCTACATGTGATATAATTAATCACTCCTTGTTCTTGAGGCTTCCATGATACCACATTCTCTGGCTCTCCTTGTACTTCGGACAGCTCCTTCCCTGGCCCCTTCGTGGGCTCCTCTTCTTCCATCTGCTCTGTAAAGCCTGCCATTTCACAGGGTTCTGTCCTCCACCCACTGTTTTTCTCACTCCACATGCTCCCTGGGTAACCACAGCCATTCTTATGATTTTAATTACCATCTATATGCCAATGACTCCTAAATCTATATTTCTAGGCTTGGCTTCATCCCCTGAGCTTCAGACTCATATATCAAAGCTCTACTTCAATATCCCACAGGCAACTAAAACTCAACATATTGAAAATAAAAACCATTAGTTTTTTTCCCCCTAAAATGTCACCTTATCTAGTATTTTCTACCTCAGTTGGAGTTCACTGATTTTACTAACTATATATTTCCCAAATCTATCCCTTCTTTCCCATTGCTCCTATCAGGCCCTAACTTGGTACCTTATCAGCCTTGTAGAGTACTGTAACAGACTCCCAATGCCAGTCTTATCCCCTCAGACTCACCTCTGAACATCTGCCAGATTGAATGTAGCTCAGTTACACACACACACACACACACACACACACACGTGCTTTGAACTCTGCCAATAATAACATTTCTTGGGAATCAGATTCAGGTTTCTTGACATGAAATACAATGCCCACTATGTTCTTTCCATTGTAGGAGAAAGGAGAAGTTCTGAAATTGTCATTTGACAGCTAATAAGGAACCCATAAAGATTTCTGGGGAGCATCAATGGCCCAAATGAATGTAAAGTAGAGGATTTTTATAGTGGTATTTGCCTGGCTGGATGTCTTCAGCACTATACAAAAGCATAAGTATAGAAACAGATTAGGTAGACAGAAGGCTTGAACCAAGATTAGTGTGGTATAATAATAGAGTTTAGAACATTGTCCATAGAGTCATTGAAATTTAAAGGAACAGTCCATGGGGTCCAGGCTTCATAGAGAGGGATTAGAAAGGGGGAAGAAAAACAGGTTGGCAAGAACAAAAATAGTGGAAATAAAAAATTGGCTGTTTCAAAGTGACTAAAAGTAATGGAGTGACTATTGCAGCAAAGGGAAACTATAGTCAGGTAGTGGTGTGCTTAAAGATAAATTTTGGAGATGAAGCTGTTCTAAGTAAACACATGATTCAGGTTGTGGCAAGCTTTAGTACATAACTGATGTGAACTGAAGGTAAAGGACACTGGAGTTTAAGGAAGCTGTGAACCCCTAAACCTATATAGTAGGATAGAGCACTAGTCATTGTATGTATTACACTGGATTATAAATATCTATTTGTATGTCTGCCCTTACTAGACAAAACCTACCAGAGATCAAGTCTATATTCCCCAGTATCTAACACATTTCCTAAGGTAGGGTAAATGCTCAACAAAGTATTTAATGAGTTAAAAAAGCTTGTAAGTGGGAAATTCTGGGACATACAGAAGAAGAAGTAGAATTTTGGTTGGTTCAGTTGAACAAAGATAAATAGTAAGAAGTAACATTAGGGCCAAATAATAGATGCTTTGAAATAGTAAGCTGTGATATTGTGATTTATAATAAGAAATATATATTTGGTCTTCATCCATGTCAGATACAGAGCTCCTAAAACGCTTGGTATTTGTTTTTTGTTTTGTTAATGAAGTAACTTTCGGAAAGCACCTAAGGATGGGGGCTGCCTTCCAGGGGAACCAACCATGAGTAGAGGATTAAAATTTTCAGTTCCACCCTCTGATTTCTAGGGAGGAGAAGAGGATCCGGTGGTTGAATCAACTGCCAAAGGCTAATATTGAATCAGTCATGCCTCTGTAATGAAGCTTCCATAAAACCCCAAAAGGATGGAGTTTGGAGAGCTTCTAGATGGATGAACCAGAATTCTTCCATGTGCCACTGCGCTGGTCCTCAAACTTCATAAGGACAGAATCTTCTTTGTTCAGAACCTCAACTTGTATATCTCTTCGTTTGGCTGTTGATTTATATGCTTTAATATCCTTTTTAATGACCAGTAATCTAATGAGGAAACTGGTTTCCTGAGTTCTGTGGGCCCCTCCAGCAAATTAATCAAACCCAAGGAGGGAATTGTGATAACCTAGGATTTACATCCATTGGGTGAGAAGCATACATAAAACCTGTATTTTCAATTGGCATCTGAAGTAGAGGGCAGTCTTGTGGAACTGAACCCTTAACCTGAGGAATCTGACACTATCTCTGGGTAGACAGTATTAGAATTGAGTTGGATTGTAGGACACAAAGCTACTGTCAGAGCATTGCTTAGTGCTATGAGGAAACCACCCCCAAAGCCCCACTGAAATTGGGTGCAGAATCATTACAGGCCAAGGAAATTGAACTTCATTCTGTAGCCAATTAGAAGTCACTGAAAATTTGGAGCTTAGAAGAAATCGAATGTTATCAGTACTGCATTCACAACTGTGATTAATATTTATGACTCAAAAGCATGACACAATGATACTGTCTGAATCATCAAGGAAAAATTATGTTGTGCTTACCATAGTAATTCTGTCCCGATAACTGTACTGTTTTCTATTGTCATTCTTTGGAACTTGTAATCTGCTCCCTTTGTTCAGATCATGGAAATTCACCAAAGGATTATTGAATACCTTCTGTGTACTAAGCCCCAGGCTAGGCACTTTTACAAATACTATTTTACTCCATTGAAAAGATTAGTTACATAAACCAGAATCATCAGATTTCCAAACCATGTTAGGTAATGAATATAATATTTATATAGCATAAGATTTCTTAGACCCAAAGATCTCAAAGCCATATACAGGATGATGCAATTTGATGTGTTTGTATTTTAATGAAATTGCTTCTATTCAAAGTCTTGGGATATAGGTAGGAAGAGAAATTCACCATCTAGAAATAGAGAAAATGAGACTCCAAAAGATTTAGTAATGTCTCAAAGGTGACAAAGAAAGAGATAATGAAGCCAAAGTTGGAACTCTGTCTGGAACCCATGCATGATCTTCTGTTGGAATCATGATTTAGATGTAAACTTTACCAGCTCTGAAATGTGATCTCTGTACAACAGACAAGTGGAAAATTGGCCATTCAGTGAAACACAGTGGAAGGGAAGCAGGCTTCTGGGTGAGTTCCATCATTTATTACCAGGCTGGTCCTAAATTTTCACACCTAATTAATCAAGCTTGCTCTGTAATCACTTTTCTACATGTGGTGTTGGTGGATTTTACAGCTGCACTTTTAATGAGCTGCTGTTTCTTTTGACATTTGGAAATCTAATCTGGAAAAATGATTCAATGACTTGTAAAGACCTTTCATTTTATATGTTTAGTCATGTAGCTTTCCAGGGTCCTCGGAGCAAACAAGGGGCAGCCACACTTTTCCATATAGCTGCTGTTCTTGCCAGGACATGGCAGGCCAATTCCTATGGAGTTACTGAACAGATGTGGCTGGCAGCCCAGAGAGCTAATGAGAATTAATATTAGTGATTGCAAACACCTAGGAAATAAATGGGAATTTGTGACTTGACTTATGAGAATATGATATTTGAAAACCCAAATCTTGCATAAAATACTAAAAATTAGGGAGGCCATCCCATCTTAGGAAACACAAAGTTAACAAGGTGGACAGAGAAAATATACTCACTACAACAGGAAACAACTATCAAAGTACAGAAATACGTCAGCTACCAAGAGAGAGAAACAGCATGAGAAGCAATATTTCCACTTACAAGGAATATTAATTAATATTCTATAGACTATGTAATTCTTGTAATTACTTCTCTAAAATTGGGGGGTTTTGCTGAGAAAAGAGATCCTAGAGGAAATACACTGTCAAAACATATTATTCCTGAGTGCATGGCACATATGGATGAGGCTAAATTATTCCCTCCTTATTCCCATCGCAAACCCCATAGGAGCTCTAGGATTAAAGATTGGCAGTCATTGCCCCATCAAGCTGTTCATTCCAAGGGAATTGTAATTCTCAAGCTGGAGGAGGCAATCTGGAAAAAGGGCAATTGTCTATGAATTCTGTAGCCACTCCACCTCAATATACTGAATGAGATTAATATACAATTGTTCCTTTTGAATCTCACAGTGTTCATAAACTGCTTTTGTCATGTGACTCTCTACAGTGAGTACACTGATTTAATATTTCCTGGATCATACCTTTTTCCCTCTTGCACCCTGAACCATTTGCCTATCAAATTAATTGGCAACTATTTGCATAGCCACCTTTGCTTGCTTCCTTCTTGTGGTCTTCCTCACTTCATCAACAAGTGAAAAATCCTCAGCTATAAAACCAAACAATCAATTTTGATTGCTAGGAGGGAAGACATCAGTCCAGAAAAATTGAAGCTGAAGGGTCAGAATTTGCTAATACCATTTCAAACTCAGAGCTTATAAGTATTCCAAGGTGCAAAACTTTGCAAATAGTCTGAAAACAAACCAAAGAACTGGCTCTGCAGTGGATGGTATTTCAAAATGGCACCACTGAAAAACAAGGGGGGAAATAATACATGAGGCATCCTGCATTGTGTTTAAGACATCTCTCTCTCCCTCTCTCTCCTTCTCTCTCTTTCTTACACACACACACATACACACACACACACACACACACACACACAGTAAATGCATGAATTGTCTCTGGAAATTGACAGCTCCTACCTACACGAAGAGAAACAAGATGCTGGTAGATAGGGACAGCTGAAGATTTACTTTGCACTCTACATATCCTTTGGTCCCTTTTAAATTTTGTTTCTTGTACATATGTGTCTTATTAACAAAAATCTATTTTTAGGGAGGCTGAGGTGGCTCAGTCGGTCAAGCATCCTACTTTGGCTCAAGTCATAATCTCATGGTTTGTGAGTTCTATCCCTGCATTAAGCTCTGCACTTACAGTGCAGAGCATTCTTGGGATGCCTTCTTTCCCCAACTCTCTCTGCCCCTCCTCCACTTACATGTGTGAGTGCATGCATGCACCCTCTCTCTCTCTCTCTCAAAATAAATGTTTTTTTAAAGACACAACTTAAAAAATATATTTTTAAATGGCTGTTCTCACACCAATAGCTAATCTGTCTAGTTCTCAATCCCAGGTCAAGATGGGGGAAATCATTCATTTGCTGTAAATGGTCACCATCCCATCTTCATCTTTCTCACTATGCACACTATGGACCACCCCCATTCATAAGGCTGTCTTCAAGGATACCTTGGAGATCATCTGGTGTGTGGTTCTCAAATACCAGATGAAGAAATGGCACAGAGCAATACAAATGACCTTTACAGGATCTCCTTGCTTTCTACAGGCATGATTAAAGTCAAAAAAAGTTTTTTTATAAGAAAATGTGTAATGTTTTCTAACTTTTCTTACCCAAAAAGATGGAGTCACGAAGATCTGGTTTGAAAATATTCCTTCCAGGTAAGTCTTTCAAATGCACTCTAAGTGGATTGCTTTTTATTTTCTTCAAGCCTCCCTGCCTGCCACCACTTTGCTGCCACTACCACTTTGCTCCATTAATCATTTTATCATTTCCAAAAGCCCCTTCCCAACACAATTAAGGAATCTAGAATTAAACATTGTGTTGGTTTGGGGGATCTCAATACCAATCTGTCCCAGGTGAAATCAGTCTCCAATCAGGGGCACCACAGAGAGCTCAGAGCAGCTGTGCTTCCTAAAGCTGGTGGTGGCTGCCACTGTGTGTGCTGATCTGTAGGGATTTCCAAGTCTCCCCTAACAGCTCATGAATTTTATAAACTAACCTCAGTGTAACCAAACCATTAAACTGCAAATTTAGAATTTGTCAACAAAGACCTAGAGGAAACTAATGCAGCTTTGCATCAACAGCCTCTCCATAGTAGCCCTAGTACAGGCCTGGAAGAGCCAACTGAAATCCCCAGTCCTGGCTTTCAGAACCCAAAAATAGATGGGGAGCATTCTGGTCTGTCAACAGCCCCATCTATCTGACCCAAGGGAAGCTCAGTATCCTGGACTAAATACAGGGTGCAGAAAATTACACTCAGTGCAGATTCTCCTCAGGCTTTTGTCTTCAAAGTCTAAGTTGCTGCAGAGTCCTATTAACTAGTCCTCACATCTCTCTTCCCCTTATTCTCATCAGATCATTCTCCAGATTTGACAATCCCATTCACAGTTGTTTATCTCCACCATAAATTCAAAATTCCTTCTCATGGCATGTGTCTCCTATGATCAGGGTGCTGCCTGCTGACCAAGTGCTTCCCCAACCCTAGATCCCCACATCCCTGAGCCACACTGAACTGTTGGCTTCCACCAACTGCCCACAACCTTGTGTTGTCATGCCTCCACTGTTCTGCCACCTGCAGTATCCCGCTGCCCTCCGTTCATCACCACAAAACTACATTATTTGACTGATTCCGGTTCACCTTTAAATCAGATATTTCCCTAAGAAGTCTCTTATGATCCCAGAGTCCATCTTTTGTGCTTGCTCTCTTAGGTTGGAATATTCTGCTTTGTGTCTGCTTCTATCTAAGACTATGCATTCTCTGGTGGCATGGCCTTATTCAATCTGCAATTCCAAGAATCTAACATAGTGCCTGCTAGGTAATTGGCACTAAATAAGTATTTGCTGAAATTTAGTATAGTTGTTAATAGTTCTAGAGTCACACCTATTTAGGTACAAATTTCACTTCTGCCACTTACAGGACAGCCTTGGGCAAGTTACTTAACCCCTGAGCTTCAGTTCCCTCAGCCCTGAAATGGTGATAACAGCATGAATTTCACAAGTTGCTGTAAAGATAAATAATAAGCTCATATAGGTAACACACTTAGCAGATAGAAAGTACTCCGCAAATGTAATTCTATTTTTACCATGCTCATCTCCATACTGGTTGTGAAATCTTGACTGAGTTTCTTGCCCCTCTCCAAGTCTCAGTTTGTGCATCTCTAAAATGGGGGTGATAACAGCTTTCAGCAAATTAGATTATTATCTGGATAAAATGTCATAAGCCTTGAAAAATACCTAGCAAAACCCGTGGCACACAGTAGGAGTTGATAGTGAATATGTTGTAGAACTATGAAAGGGTCTGAGAGCTCCCACATCCATGCCTTAGAAAGAAAGAATTCAAGGCAGAAACAAGAACCAAACTAGAAAGGGAATTTCTTGCAGGTTCTCATATCAGCTGTGAGAGGCATTTGCTACTTGTAATCCCCCCAATCCTACCACCATCTATTCCCTTCTTCCAAACCAGGGTTGATTAAATTCATTTAGGTCAAATGACAAGTTGCTTGCAAGAGGAAAGGAATAAAACAATTGATAGGCATCACCCAAAAAATTAAGAGTGTGGGCAAACAGAACTGTGAACCAGTTTCCAATTGTCCATGACTGTATCCTGAGTCTAAAACATCTCCATTTCTCTTTTTGGAGGCCAGAAAAGCTCCTCATTAAGCTAATGAGCCACTAATTCATTTCCAGGTGAAGGGGGTACCCACAGAGCTGCCTCTTTTTCCTTGTCTTGAGGATCATTAAAATGAAGAGTGACAGGCTCTTTGGACAGAGTCAGTAGTGACAGCCTGACAGCTGCCAGCTGGTGTGAGGGCAGGGGGAATTGGCAGAGGTAAAAGATTCCCAGGAGAAAAAGGGAAAGAGAGACAGAGAAACAGTGAGACAGAGAGGTGAAGACATACAGAAACAGAGACAGAGACAGAGACAGAGACAGAGAGACCAAGAAAGAAGGCTGATGATGCCAAATTTTCACTGACATGTGCAAGGGTTGACCAGACTCAGGCACAGCACACAACCAGAATTTCATAACAGGAATAGAAAGTGCTCATTCTGCAGCTCCCAAATAACCTTGACTAGCTACCTCGTTGAACAAATGTCCTTTAGAAGCCTGCATAAGTAAGACTAGCTTAATTCCAAAGCCTTCAAGGAGTTCTCCTATTATTGGTACCCCCAAACACTCCTTTCTTTCATTATCCTTACCAGTATTCTTTCTGGAGATTTTCAAGAATGTAACATACTTGGGGCGCCAGAGTGGCTCATTTAAGAGTCTGACTTCGGCTCAAGTCATGATCTCAGTTCAAGCCTTGCATCAGGCTCTGTGCTGACAGCTTGGAGCCTGGAACCTGCTTCAGATTCTGTGTCTCCCTCTCTCTCTGCCCCTCCCCTGCTCGTGGGCTCTCTCTCTCTCTCTCTCTCTCTCTCTCTCAAAATAAACATTTAAAAAAATTTCTGTTAAAGAATGTAACATACTTACTGCTTTTATTCACATAAAATGAGCACTTCTCTTATCACTTCTCTTATCACTAATAGTTCTTAGAAATATTTGAATAAGAATATAGCATTTCATTTAATGGTTATGTTATGGATGACACCTCACTTTTTATTGGGATCTTTCTATCTTTTCACTATTTGTACTTTGTGATGCAATAAACATCCTCATTGATAAATGTTGCACACACTTTATTTTCATAAGATACATCCTCAAAAGCAGAATCAACAAACATGGAATTTTAGAACCTTCCTAATCCCTATCTTTGTTTCATAAACTTAAATGAGCTGTGGCTGTCACACTGGAAACAGCCTACCACCATGCAGAAAATCCAGTTTTTAATTGTGCATTGCTCCACACTACTTCTTCAACCTTGAGCAGCTTTCTCATCTTCTATGCTGTTCAGTTTCCTTCTCTGTAAAATGGAGGTCTTAGTACCTATCCTGCTGAGGTTTTGAGAAAATTAAATCAATTTAAAGAGAAAATATACAGGATCACTATCACAACAATAGAATCAAAGGGGAAAAAGCTGACAAGACCTGATATTCATTCTTGACTTAAAAAAAAAAAACTATTCAAAGTTTAGGAATGGCACAAGAATAGACACTCAGATCAATGGAACAGAATAGAGAACCCAGAAATGGACCCACAAACATATGGCCAACTAATCTTTGACAAAGCAGGAAAGAATATCCAATGGAATAAAGACAGTCTCTTCAGCAAGTGGTGCTGGGAAAACTGGACAGTGACATGCAGAAAAATGAACCTGGACCACTTTCTTACACCATCCACAAAAATAAACTCAAAATGGATGAAAGACCTAAATGTAAGACAGGAAGCCATCAAAATCCTCAAAGACAAAGCAAGCAAAAACCTCTTTGATCTTGCCCGCAGAAACTTCTTACTCAACACGTCTCCGGAGGGAAGGGAAACAAAAGCAAAAATGAACTACTGGGATCTCATCAAAATAAAAAGCTTCTGCACAGCGAAGGAAACAATCACCAAAACTAAAAGGCAACCGACAGAATGGGAGAAGATATTTGCAAATGACATATCAGATAAAGGGTTAGTATTCAAAATCTATAAAGAACTTATAAAACTAACACCCAAAAAACAAATAATCCAGTGAAGAAATGGGCAAAAGACATGAATAGACACTTCTCCAAGGAAGACACCCAGATGGCCAACCGACACATGAAAAAATGCTCAACATCACTCATCATCAGGGAAATACAAATCAAAACCACAATGAGATATCACTTTACACCTGTCAGAATGGCTAACATTAACAACTCAGGCAACGACAGATGTTGGCGAGGATGTGGAGAAAGAGGATCTCTTTTGCATTGTTGGTGGGAATGCAAGCTGGTGCGGCCATTATGGAAAACAGTATGGAGGTTCCTCAAAAAACTAAAAATAGAACTACCCTGCAACCCAGCAATTGCACTACTAGGCATTTATCCACAGGATAAAGATGTGCTGTTTCGAAGGGACACATGCACACCCATGTTTATAGTAGCACTATCAACAATAGCCAAAGTTGGAAAGAACCCAAATGTTCATTGATGTATGAGTGGATAAAGAAGAGGTGGTATGTATATATATATATATATATATATATATATATATATCATCATATATATATATGAAGGAGTTCCATCATCAATGGAACTGGAGGGTATTATGCTAAGTCAGAGAAAGACAAAAATCATATGACTTCACTCATATGAGGACTTTAAGAGACAAAACAAATGAACATAATGGAAGGAAAACAAAAATAATATAAAAACAGGGAGGGGACAAAACAGAAGAGACTCATTGAGAACAAACTGAGGGTTACTGGAGGGGTTGTGGGAGGGGGAATGGGCTAAATGGGTAAGGGGCATTAAGGAACCTACTCCTGAAATCATTGTTTCACTATATGCTAACTAATTTGGATGTACATTTTAAAAAATAAAAAATTAAATATATATATATATATATATATACATATATACACATATATATACACATATACACATATATATATAAAACTTCCTTTCCCTGAAGGCAATAAGAAATATTACCAGAAAATGAAAGTCAGTCTTATACTAAATAGTGATATCAGAAGCCTTCTTATCAAAGTAAAGAAGCTTACTCTCAACAATGCTAAACAGTATTACACTGGGGGCTTTCCACAGTGCAATAAGAAAAAATACTGGGGGTGCTTGGATGGCTCAGTTTAGCATCTGACTCTTGATTTTGGCTCAGGTCATGATCTCACGATGGTTCGTGAGTTCGAGCCCCACATCAGGCTCTGCACTGACAGTGTGGAGCCTGCTTGGGATTCTGTCTTCTTCTCTCTCTGCCCTCCCCCTGCTCACACACTCTCTTTCTCTCTCAAAATAAATGAATAAACTTTAAAAAAAAAAAGTTAAAAAAAATACTGGAGAAAAGAAAACTGTCATTATGTGTTAAGTATATAAGTGTCTGCCTTAAAAAGTCCACAAGAATAAACTTTAAAGCTGTAAGAATTGATTGACAACAGTTCACCAAACAATTTGAATGCCCAGAAATAATACATTTTAAAAATTATAATAGAAATAGCCATGTTAATAACAGGAAAAATTCCATGAAATGCTTATGATCAAACCTAATATGAAATGTGTCAGATCTATATGAACCAAACTATTCAGCTTTACTGAAGAAAACAGAGACCTGGATAAGTAGACAGGCATACCATGCTCATTGTCTTAAATAGTCTCCCTAAATTAGTCTATAAACACAACAATAAATTCAGTGACATCAAAAATTTCCATAATTTTTTATGAAAGTTATAAGTGGCTTAAAAAATTATATAGATGATAAAAGTGTGAAAATAGCTGATAAAATATTAAAAATGAAGAACAGTAAGTGGGGATTTATACGGCAGGATATACAAACATTTTATAAAGCTATAGCAATTAAAATAGCATGAACAGTCTACAAAATATGAAAATAAATCATATAAATAAATAAATAAATAAGGAACCTATACCCATGTGAGAATTTAGCATATCATAAAAGTGACATATCAAGTTAGTGAGGAAAACATGGACTTTTTAACCACTATCAATGAGAAAATATTTAAGTTACATCTCTAGTTAAAAAAATACAGAAAAACAAATCCTGATAGATAAAAAACAAAAGCTAAATCTAGAAAGCAAGTAATATGAATGTTAGAAATAACTATAGGATAATATGTTTCTAGTAATGCAGTAAGACTCTGCCTCCCTGTAGAAATGCAGATGCAGAGAATTAAGTTAATCAGACTCCCCAGTAGTAGACCCTTATTATCATTGATGTATAGAGGTGTTTTCTTATGTTTTACCTGCTTTTCTTCCAGATCACCATTCCAATTCCCCCACTCCTCACAGGCACCCACTCTAATGAACTTGCATGACATTTGTTTACATTAATGGGATAAATATACACAAATAGTACTGAGTTATAGATCCTGTTCTGTCCTACATTCTGTTCTCCACTCCATATTATTAAGTATGGTTCCTTAATACTCATCACATTTGGCCTATCCATTCATCTAGAGATGAACATTTAGGTTGCTTTTAGCTCTCTGCTAGCACAAAGAAGCCTGCACTTTCTTGGACTCAAATGAGAGTTCTGGGTACACAACAAGGAGTGGGAACACTAAGTTCAAGACAATGACTAGAATGGTTGAGGCAGACAAGCAGACTAGTCCTAGTGGCAAGGCAAGAGTCTTCCCATTTCCTTATGTACTTAGCAACATTTTGTATTATTTAACTTTTATATGTTTGCTAATCTAATAGGTGTAACTTTGAGCTGAAGGTTGCTTCTATTTGCATTTCTCTGACTCCTAGTAATATTAAGCATCTTTTTCCTGACATTGCAAGCTATTGAGATTACCCTTTCTGTCATTTGCCATTCATACCTATTATTATTATTATTATTATTATTTTAGGTTTTTAATATTTTTCCTACTTGACTTGTAAGAACTCCTTGTATGAATTATATATTAGTATCTTATTTATTTTATTTTGCAAATATCTATCAAATTTTCACTTTCTGTTTAAGTCATCAACAGTTTCCTCATTGATCAGAGATCTTTAATTTTTATGATCAAAGGTCTAGTTTCTTACACTAGATACAAAAAGAAATGGCCAAGGAGGAAAGATTATCAATATAGCTACAAACAAATGTCTATGCAACCAAAGACAGCATTTACAAAGCTGCAAACAGGGAAATACATCTAATAAATGTGAAAAGATGCAAGTTAAATCAAGGAGATACCATTTGGGTCTTTGCTGACACACACACACACACACACACACACACACACAAAGCAAAGCTACAGGGTGATATGGATTCTTGTACAATTGTTCATTCTTTCTGGAGGGGAGTTAGATGACATCTAATAAAATATAATATGTGGATGAACCTCTATCCAGACATACTTCTTTATGTGTCAATGTTTACAGAAGCATTGTTTGTAATACAAAAATTAGAAACAACTAAAATAATCATCAATAAAGAAAAAACAAGCTATGATACATACAAACTATGGACTAGTCTGAATAAATTACAATAAAATAGGCATTTTACATGCATTGACTTGAGATGGTCTTAATGACCTATTTATTATAAGGAAACAAAAAACAAATTGTAGAATATATACATGTTACCAGATGACTTAAACAAAGAGAAAAACTCACAAAACACAACTATTTATACAAATTCTATATAAATACACAAGAAAGTTTTGGAAGAATCCACACCAAAACTCAAAACTTTCCTCTGGTAAGAACAGTGAATTTGATAAGGTACCAATGGAGATTTTTTTGTTTCATTATTTTTCTTTACAATAAGAACAGTTTCATATTTTACTTATATGAATAAAACAAATTTAAGTGATTTTTAACAAAATTAAATGAGATCATTATGTACAAGCCCTTTATGAGCTGAAAAATGGCTAGGCATAATTAAAGAAAGATATAATATAGAACAAGATTTAATGAAATTTAAGTACTTTCTGACATTAAAACTCAATTATTATAATTGCTGTCTGACTTACTTATGGGTTCTGTAGCCAAAGTCAAATTGGAGAACACTGTTCATTCAGTTTGAATTCTAAAATCCAAACCTTCTAGATCACCCTAGTTCAGGGGTCAAGAAACCACAGACCATATGCAAATCCAGCTCACTGCCTGTTTTGGTATGTTCCAGAGGTTAAAAATGGTGTTTACATTTTTAAATGGCTGAAAAGAAATCAAAAGAAGAAAAATATTTTGTGACATGTACAAAATATATAACTTCCAATTTTAATGTCCACAAATAAAGTTTTATTGGAAATACAACTATATCAATCCATTTACATACTGCCTATGGCCACTTTGATGTTACAACAGAAAAGGAGTAGTTACAACATTGTCTGGCCAAAAAGACTAAAATATTTACTGTCTGCCTGTTTACAGAAAAAGTTTGCTAATCTCCTGCCCCAGGTTATCTTTCTGTGTTAACACTTACTTTGTTGTTTAATGTCAAGTTTGGCATAAAAACTTTGCATTCACATTTGCTCCCCATTCTGAGGAGGCCAAAGACTTTAAATAACTATTGATAATTTATAAATACTATAAATCTTCCTCAATGTTCACATTTCTTTCTCATTACTACCTGCTCAGCCTGTCTATTCTGTGCTTCTTTTAGCAGGAAAAAGAAATGTCTTCTTAAAGAAAGCATAACTGGGTATTTTGAATTCTATTTCTACTCTTCCTCAATTATCCACACCTTAGGGAAGTCTTACAGTCCTGAGAGACTAACCCAAGGCCCCAGCACACACACTGGAGGTGTTAATCTGGCACCCGAGATGATCCTGCTAGCAAAGAACCAGTTTTAGCAGTAGTCCTTCATTACTGGGTGTCATGGGACTTCAGAGGGCCTGGTGAAACCTATAAGGCCTCTGCTCAGAATAATGCAAGTGTGTGCACACAGACTTTGGACTAGACTTTTACAGAGTTCATAGAAACTCTGACACCCATCCTTAGGTCTCTAGTATCCATAGATCTGTTTTTAAATCCCTGATTTATAGGCTTGCCTACAAAAGGATAGCAATTGTCTCCTTGCTTTTCTATGATTCCATAAACCTTGAGTCTCCAGCTTTGAGCACATAAAGGAAAAGTCACACAAACCCACAAGACATGAGGAGACTGAAAATCCTCTCAGTTCTGTCTCCCACTAACAAGTCAATCCCCTCTCCTGGCTCCTGCCTAGATGCATCTGGAATTGCTCATTACCTTTAGTGTTTCACTTGCTATGTCATAGAAGGAAAAGAGAAGAGTCCAGAGAATTGTGATATTTAGGCATAAATAAAACTAATGACAAAGTGATTTAAAAGATTATAAAACAGAGCTATTTTTTAAGGAAAACTTTACTAGAGTGTGTATGTCATAAAACCACAGGATCAAGTAAGGGTTGTGAATCTATGGAAGTACCCAGTGTGTCCCAACCTGGCTATGCATCAGCATCTGGGAACATACTGGGAAATCTCCCCCAGGAGATTACTTGGCTTCCTGAAACCTCCTGAGGGAGATTTCCTGAAATGCAAATTTATGGTCCCAAACATACTGAATGAGAATCCCTGAGAGAGAAACAAACAGGGAATATACACACATGCATTTCATATGCATAAACATAAACATTTTTTAACAAGATTCCTCAGTGACTCTCCAGGAAAACACAAATCTATAGATATGCTCGAAGAAACCACTGAATAACAATATGTAGATATGAATGGTTCAGTAAAAGGAGTAATGAAGAGTTAAATAGCTTGACTTCTAGCCCTATCTCTGTCATTAATTTGCTGTGTGACCTCAAATAGATCACTTCACTTCTCTGGGCCCCACTTTCTTCATCTGAAAAAGAAAAGAGGAAAAGAGACAAATAATATCCAAAGGCTTTTCAGTTTCCAAAATTTTATAACCTTTTATCCAGCATCATCCAAAAGTACCACTTAATGGAAAGACTGAATCAATTATGAGCAAGTTCTAGAATAAACTAGTCACAAAGCCTTGGATGGATACTCAGGTACAACCTGACTGTACCACAGAGAAAGTAGGTTAAGGAAACAAATATAACATGATAGACAGAAGCTTATCAGGCCCAAGAAAGAATGCTTTGAAGTGTCACATGTAACAATATGGGGATGCACCTAACTGGAGAGCCCAAAAATGCATGAAACAAAAACTGATAGAATTGAAGGGAGAAACAGACAATTCAACATAAAAATTTGAATAATGAGTAGAACAACTAGGCAAAAGATTAATGAAAAAAAAGTAGAAAAATTGAACAGGACTATAAACCAACAGACATCTATAGAATATTTCACCCAACAACAGCAGAATATATATTCTTCTTGGGTACACATGGAGCATTCTTCAGAACAGACTGTATTTTAGGTCATAAAATAAGCCCCAATAAATTTTTAAAAGAATTGATATCATGCCAAGTATGTTCTCAGATCACAATGGAATGATATTAGAAATGAATATCAAAAGGAAACCTGGAAAATTCAAAAATACATTGAAGTTAAACAACACAATCCTAAATAACCAATAATCCAAAGAAGAAGTCACATGGAAAATTAAAAAAACACTTCGAGATGAATGAAAATGAAGACATGGCATCCTAAAACTAAAGGGATGTGGCAAAAGTAAGGATTATAAAGAAAATTATAGCTATAAATGTGTATATTTTAAAAGAATAGAGATCTTAAATCAACAACTAAATATTCACCTTTAAAAAACCAGAAAGAGAGGATTAAATGAGACTTGAAGCAAGAAGGAAACAAATAATAAAGACTAAAGACTAAAATGGAAATACATGAAATAAAGAATGGAAAAGCAGGGGGCCTGGGTGGCTCAGTTGATTAAGTGTCTGACTGTGGTTCAGGTCATGATCTCACAGTTTGTGGTTTCAAGCCCCACATCGGGCTCTGTGCTGAAAGCTTGCTCAGAGCCTGGAGCCTGCTTCAGATTCTGTGTCTCTTTCCCTATCTTTCCTTCCCCTGCTCACTCTCTGTCTCACTCTGTCTCTCAAAAATAAATAAATCTAAAAAAAAATTTTTTTAAGAATGGAAAAGCAAAAAATAAATAAATAAAAGTCAACAAAAGTAAAGTTAATTCTTTGAAAAGAGCAAGAAAACTGACAACTGTTAGCAAGACTAAAAGGGGGTGCCTGGGTGGCTCAGTTGGCTAAGTGTTCGACTTTTGCTCAGGTCATGATCTCATAGTTCAGGAGTTCAAGCCCCACATCAGGCTTTGTGCTGAGCCTGGAGCTTGCTTCAGATTCTGTGTCTCCCTCTCGCTCTCGCTCTCTCTTCCCCTCTCCCACTCATGCTCTGTCTCTGTCTCAGCTAGAACACTAGCCTGAGGCATGTGGACATGTTAAAACACCATGGTACCCTGCTAGGCTCTCACCTGGGAAACCGTGCCCCTAGACACCTAAGGGTTGGGATTGATTTCAGTTTGCCTGCTCCAGGCAGGTCTATCTCAAAAATAAATAAATAAATAAATAAATAAATAAATAAATTTTTAAAAACTCTTTAAAAAATAGCAAGATTCAAGTTACTGAATCAGGAATGAAAGAAGGAACATCACCACCAAATTTACAGGAGTATAAGAGATTATAAGGAGGATTTTATGAATAATTATGTGTCATCTATCTATAACCTAGATGAAATGGATGAATTTCTAGAAGTACACAGGCAGTGAGCTGGATTTGCATATGGGCTGTGGTTTTTTGACCCCTGAAGTGTCATTTGAAATGTTTTTGGGTTGATATACACATAGAAGATTTATGTTTGACCCACATCCTACAGTTTAACAGAGTATTTTTTCATTCATCAACTTGTTAAGTTATCAAAATGCCTCCTACATCATTATTCCTATTTCCAATTTGTGGAAATTGCGGCATCCAAAGATTAAGAAACTTGTCTAAAAGGACTCACTATGGGCAATGAGATGGAGCCCCTAAACCAACACTGCAAAGAACAGTGAATGGTGGGAAACAGTCGTACTGTTATGAATGCAACAATTTCTTAAATTAAACTGCTTTGCTCCACTGGCTTATTAGGGAAAAAAATTAGGGCCCTTTTCCAACTGTGTACTCAGTACTCCTATTGCTACTACTGCCACCACCCTCACAAACAATAAATGGAGAACAATTGCTCCAGGAAGAGTGCTCTGCCTGAAGGAGAAGTATCCAAGTCTGGACAGGACCAACGCTGGTTTCCTTGTGAGCCTTGTGTGTCCTGTTACTATTCCAGCACATGATATCCATGGTAAGGCTCAGTGTGTGCCACGTGTCTGCTAGTCAGGGAAGGTCAGACCACTATGGTTAGCACCTATGTATGCTCTTAAAAAGGTATTATGGTCACTTCCCATTGACTGCCATCACCATTCATATAGTTCATGGCTTTATTTAAAGGGTCAAGAGCAGCAGCCTCATGCCACTCAACTGCAGGTAGTGAGGTGGGGCAGAGAAGAGAAAACACAACAGACCAGGGAGGAACAGAGCTGGCTCAGCCATTCAGAGGGACAACACTTGTGACTTTCCCCGGGGGGGGGGGGTGCGGTAGAGAGCCCTAAGAGGGACAGCAAATCAGCCTTTTCAGAAGGGTAGTAAAAGAGATTTGTTAACATTAAATCATTGTAATTCCCACTGTAGGGAATGAATGGCTTCATTATCCCCATTTCACATAAAAGAAACTGAGACAGAGCCACAAAGGAAGCTGGAAAACTGGGGCTTGAGTTTATGAAATGTCTGGAATTCTTACCTGCACTAAGTGTTCATTCTCTCATCTGTAAGACAGCAGCAGCCTTATGATCTGGCAGGTCTATTTCAGGTTTGTGTGAAACCCAGATGCAACAATACTGTGAAAGCCCTCTGCACATCAGAGATTGTGGTCTAAGTGCTACTTACTATTCCTTCCCTGGGGCTCTACAGCTAGTGATTCCCTCCTTCAGGACTGCCCTTAGGTAGGGAGGAAAAAAGCTACATTTATTGAAAGATAATTATGTGCCAGACACTGGGTGAATCTTTCACATATATTATCTCATTAAATCCTTTTACAACCATGCCCAGAGAGGTGTTGTTATCCCCATTTTACAGAAGAGGAATCTGCAGTCCAGGATCTCCTGATAAGCAGGTAAGGAATGCAATGCAAGTCTCTCTCCCTCTGAAGGCCATACACTTGCCCTTAGCCATGGCACATGCCCTGCTGCCCATGGCTGAATCCAGCCCATCTTGTTTGTATGTTGTCTACAACATACAAAGGCAGAGTCCGGCACTTTAATATAGATTCTTGCAACAGACTCTGTGCACAAAATATTTACCATCTGGTCCTTTACAGAAAACACTGACCGATCCTTGGCCTGTAATAGCTGAGAGAGTGGGCTTAGGTACCCGAAAGCCTGGGTACAAGGATCAACATTCCCACTTAACAGTGTGTGACCAAGACCAAAGGAGAGCTACTTAATTGTATGACAGTGTTGCTTATCTTCTCTGTAAACTGGGATAATAACAAGACAGCTTCATAGGACTGAGACTCCACACAAAGCTCTCCCCCAGTGCTAGGTGCTCCACCTGTGCTCAGTACATGGAGGAAAGGGCTAGTGCAGCCCAGTTGTTTTCTTCACTTTCCAGGTTGATATTACAACCAGCCTCAGAAAATTAAGTTGCTTCTTCCTTCCTATCTCTCTTCACTGACCAGCCACGGGATCGTTCTCCCATTGCCCTCCTCCTGTGGAACACAGCAACCCCAGGACTTAGTTTCAGGTTAGGTGGAGAGTCAGGATCAGTGATTTCCTCTGAGGCTAATAGTCCAAAAAGGGTTTGAGCAGGAACTAGAATCAGAAGGGGTGAATGGGGGAGGGGAAACAGGGATGGAGGGACAAGGGGATTTGGATAATGCTCCAGGTCAGAGGATGAATGCCCAGTTTTCAGATTGGAAATTGTTTTGGTTGGTTGGTTGATTGGTGGTTGGTTTCAAGAACATCTGGAGTCAGGGACAAGCTGGAGAATGTTGGCCACCATCTATTTTTAACTATTCCATGCTTTCAAAGACTGAAGTTCAAATGCACTTTTTAAATAGAACTGCCTCCTATGGAAGTAGTTATAGTCTTTTAAAGTAAGTATTAAGAGGTTTTAAATCAAATTCCCTAGTTTAAACCCTGCAAAGATTATTTGAGTAACTCAAAATCGGATTCACCCCCCCGTTCTAAGGACTTCAGTCACCAGCACTAAGGGCCAGGGACAGAGCTGTGGAAGCTGCCCCATAAACAGCTTACCCTTCACTGGGGGGTGGAAGTGGGCCCTGTCCACCTAAAGGCATAGACTTTGAGGTTAAGCTGGGTTGGAGAGGGGCACAGCCCTGAGCTGATTAGAACATTAGCCTGAGGCATGTGGACAAGTTAAAACACCATGGTACCCTGCTAGGCTCTCACCTGGGAAACCATGCCCCTAGACACCTAAGGGTTGGGATTTGATTTCAGTTTGCCTGATCCAGAGTTCCAAAATGCTTTAGTCTGCTCCATCCTGCCTTCTGTATACACTTGCTCACCCCTCCCACTGGAGACTTAAGTATGTGAGGAAGGTATGGGGCCCATGCAGAGATCTCTGCTCCCCTGATGGGCCTGGACTCTATAAGCCATGGCAGCTTACTGAAAGAATTAAGGGGAGGGCAGAGCACTGGGGAGGAGGAGGCAGAAGGAACATGTACTTTATGTAATACTCTGGGGTAAAACTAATCCCTGCAAAAATACTAAATTAGAATATCTGCAAAGAGCTCAGAAGCAACAATGACAAACAAAACTGCAAAAGCTTCAGTATGCGTCAACTGGAGCTACACATGCTTGTCTCCCAAGGAACTGAAGCCAAAGACTTTGAAATCTGGTTACCCAGATTTGTTAGTGCAAGTGGACATTAGGAGCACTGAGGCATAATTTGCTCCTGGCTCCACACTCAGTCTTCTCAGCCTATAATTTGTCCCATCTGTTTAGATGGAAGGATCTTCCAAGCAGAAATAGTGTCACAGTATGACACTTTGTAGGATAGACCTTAAAAGTTACTGAACATTAAAACCATGGGGTGGGATGGACACATTTTTCAAAAGAAGAGAGCCTTTCATGAAAACAAAATATTCAATAACACAGCAAACAATCCAACAGCGAAAACCAGAATAGACCAAATTGGAAAACTTGAAGAGGGTTCTGGGTATTCCAGATCCTCCTTCTTGGACTGGTCAGGGGCCCCTAAGACCCACTCCATCCCCAGATTCCAGCAGTTTCACAGGCCCTGAACTTCACAAAGGTGAGCAGAAGCATTCCCTGCACTGGTGTAAGACCATGTTCCTCATTTTCAGAAAGCTTTCACAGACATTAACTAATTAATTTTGTTCCACACAACTTGACACAACACCACAGCTGCACTTGTAGGGAGAGATGTGTCAAAATGTCAGAAAGTATTGATGGAGACAGGAAATCAGCACAGAACACAATCTACAGTCGGAAGTGAACAGGGTAAGAGGGAAACGGGTATGGCAAGCTATCAAGGATGTAGTGAGGTTGAACTCCTTTTCCAAGACCCATAAGGACTGGGTTTTTTCTTGTCTTCCTGCCCTCCTTAAGAACACACCAGGACAGTATTACACACAGGCCCTGTGTCCAGTCCTGGCTCTCTGCCAACTTAAAAGACTTGTGGTTTTGGACAAGTCTCTCTGTTTCTGTAGACCTCACTTTCCTCCTTGCTGCACTTCTGACATCTTATGATTCTATCTTTTATAAAGCAGCTGTTTGTGTCCAGGGGTTCCTATCTTGTCTGGACACACCAAGGATTAGGAACACCAAGGAAAAAATGATGACACTGGTGAGTGTACATGACTTGTGACCAGAAAAGTATCTATCACCAACTGGCCTTCAAATCTCTGTGATGGGTGTCCATCATTTGGTCAGACATGCATCTGTGAGGGGTTTTGGAGGAGATGAACATTTGAGCTGCTGGACTGAGCAAAGCAGATCACCCTCCCTAGTGTGAACAAGCTTCATCTAGTAATTGAACACCTGAATAAAACACAAAGCCTGAGTAAGAGGGAGCTCCTCCTACCTGACTGCTAGGCTAAGACATCTGTCTTTTCCTGCCTTTGGACTCAAACTGAAACTTCAATTTTTTCTTGGGTCTCCAGCTTGCTGACTGAGGATCTTGGGACTTTTAATTGTGTGACCTAATTCCTTATAATAAAGCTCTTTTGTGTATGTGTATCTACATATCCTGTTCCTTCTATTTCTCTGGAGACCGTTGCCTAACACAATGTCCCAAAGCATGTGTCCAAGAATATGGCTGTAAACCTCTGCTGGAAAAAATTTCCTGCCACACCCTTACAAGGCATTAAAAATAATAAGGATGAGCTCTTATGGTTAGACATAAAAATATGTGAAAATAACATTATAGAACACAACATCAGTCAGACCTTTATTAAAACCACATGCCATGTGAGAAGCCTAGAACTTGAAAAGGTTAGGAGGAAAGCTACGGACATAACAAAAGAAGAAAAAGGAGGCCCTTGGGACAAATATCACAGCAAGTGAGTGATTTTAACTGCAGAGCAGGAACCTGGGGACAGTTTTACAGAATTAAAGTATAAGAAGGATTATCAAGTGTTACGTTCATCTACTATGGGGCCAAAGTCAGGAAAATTAGGTTTACAATGAAGGAAATGAGTGGCAGCTTATTTACATCAGGAGAATTCTCTTGACTGGGATTGTAGGAGAGAAATAGCATAGACATTACTTGTGGTCTCACAACCCAACATTTTGGCATGTATCCTTCCAATGCTTTCTCTAGGCTCAAATCTCTCTCAATCTCTCTTTCTTCCTTTCTCTCAATCTTTCTCTCTCTTTCCCGCACAACCTTCCCAAAAATTTCATACAATTTTATATTCTGTTTCTTTCACTTACTGAAACATCACAAACATTTTTCTATACCATCAGCTACTTGTCTACACCATAATTTTTAAATACATGATTATCATTCTATCATATAGATGTATCACAATTTATTCAACAAATTCCCTATTGGTAGGCATTTAGATTTTGCCCAATTTTGCATAATTTTAAAAAACACTATCTCTGTATGACTTATTTCACTTAGTATAACACTCTCCAGTTCCATCCACATTGCTACAAAAGGCCATATTTCAGTCTTTCTTATTGCCAAGTAGTATTCCATTGTGTATATAAACCATATGTTTTCACTCTTATGTGGATCCTGAGAAACTTAACAGAAGATCATGGGGGAGGGGAAGGAAAAAAAGAGGGAGAGAGCCAAACCATAAGAGACTCTTAAAAACTGAGAATAAACTAGGGTTGATGGGAGGTGGGAGGGAGGGGAGGGTGGGTGATGGGCATTGAAGAGGGCACCTGTTGGGATGAGCACTGAGTGTTGTATGGAAACCAATTTGACAACAAATTTCATATTAAAAAAAATAAAAAATAAAACACTATGATGATTTTGGCTCAAGTCATGATCTCACAGTCATGAGATGGAGCCCCACGTTGAGCTCTGCACTGAGTGTGGGATTCTCTCCCTCCCTCTCCCTTTGCTCCCGCCCCACTTATGCATGCTCGCACACATGTGCTCTCTCAAAAAATAAAAATTTAAAACACATTTAAAAAAAATAAAAAACACTATGATGAATGGCCTTATATTTAAAATAAAATTTCCTCCTTCCTTCCTGTTTCCTTAGGATGAATTCTCAGATGTGGAACTGCTGTCTTGTGAACCTGGTTAAGTATTCTGACACCTGTAGCTGACCATTTACACTATCATAGCAGTGAAGGAGAACACCCATTTCTCTATGTTCTTACCAACACTGGGCACATTTATTTTGTTTTATCTCAGTATGAATTAATTCTGTGTAAGAGAACTTCAAAGAGGACTTTTTGTGAATCAAGTGGCATTCACACAAGCTGGCCCTTGAGTGAGTGGTAAGATTTCAATATGCCGAGTAGTTGGGAAAGGGTATTTCAGGGCAAGAAACAGCACAGCAGCTTGGAGGCTGACACTCATTGGAGAATCCAGGAATCTGTATGTACCAAAGTGCAGGGGTTCTGTGTAGCACAGTGAGGATTAGACTGCAAAGGCAGGCTGGAACAGCATCGCAAAAAGCCTTGAATGGCATCCTAAGGAGCTTAGATTTTATTCTGCAGCAATTGGAAGCCATTAGCAGTTTCTGAGCAGGGGAGCGATGTGTTTTTGCATGCTATCCTGAGGGTGCCAAGAACCTGCCAAGAAGGTTGTTAAGTGGCAGGATTGGGTTTCATAGTTTTGACAGTAACCAGGAGACATGTCTATTTTCCCACTCTGGTGTGACGCTGGGGTTGGAGCACTTCACTAGTGTTCCAACATGCTTCCTATTAAGAGGACCAAACCTCGCCCGAACAAATCAAAAGGGGAGAAGAACAAATGTATGCAGAGCTGGCAGAACAGAATCAAGCAGGCCTCTCAAGTAGCACCCGATAATTTATCTTAGTCCTTATTTCTCTCATCAATATTTTATGTAACTAGGAAACTCCAGCTTCATTTTCTGATAATGAATTTATCATGAGACCAAGAGCAAGTTGCTGAGGCAGATGCCTAGGGAAGCTGGGCAAAAGGGCAGCTTCAAGACTCAACCTGCTGGCCCTGCCACCCTGTAGGGAGGAGGTGCTGCTGGGCCAACCGTGAGAGCCCGGCCCCGGGAGCCAGGCTTCCATCTATGTGGATCACTGATTCCCCAAATAACGCCTCTCCAGAAAATGCCTCGCCTCCCTGGGAGGCTGAGTAGTGTCGGGGAAGGTTAGTCAACACCACTGATTAATCACCCACTGGGAAAAGAACCTTGTACTAGAACTGGAGGGAAATAATGTATTCGAATAGCAGCCCTCGTTTGCGCAGAATTTGTAATCTTTGTGCAGGATCCAGCACAGTGTTGGAGCATAGTAGGTACTCAGAAATGCCTTTTACAATGGATGAATAACTACTGACAGCCACCCCTTAAGAATCCTGGGTTTGATGGGCACCTGGGTGTCTCAGTTGTTTAACTGACTGACTCTTGATCTCAGTTCAGGTCTTGTCTTTGGGTCATGAGTTCAAGTTCTGCACTGAGCTCTGCACTGAGCATGAAGCCTACTTAAAAAAAAAAGAAAAAGAAAAAGAAGAATCCTGGAGTTGAATTTCAGCTCCAACTCTGACTTTGTGTGTCACTGGGGGAAGTCGCTTAATATAGTCCAGCTTCAGGGGCAACTGGGTGTCTCAGTCAGTTGAGTGTCTGACTTTGGCTCAGGTCATGATCTCGTGGTTCATGAGTTCGAGCCCCCTGTCAGGCTTGCTGCTGTCAGCCTGTCAGCTCAAAGCCCACTTGGGATCCTCAGTCCCCCTCTCTTTGCCCCTCCCCTGCTTGCACTCTCCCAAAAATAAATAAATATTTTAAAATTATATAGTCTAGCTTCAGAAACTTTATTTGAAAAGTGGGAAAAATAATAACAGCCTCAGACACTCAGATAGCACTTAGTATGTGCTTCCAAAGTTACATATGTTCTGTTCATGTTCACAGCAATCTTAAGGTGGATGCTATAATTACTCATATTTGACATGAGATGATATTTATGCCTTGATAGGTTAAAAGTCAAGGAACTAGTTTTGAATTCAGAACTTGTGGTCTTAGCTGCCTCACTACACCATCTCCTATCCCCTATGTCAAGTAGGGAGAGCTGCTTATGCTGCAAGTAACAACAAAAATATTTTTTAAACCCCACTCAAACTGGTTTAACCAATAATAAAAGTTAATGGTTCGCAGAAAACCCAAGGTATTTTACTGATTTCAAGTCTGGTTTGATTCAAGGCCTCCAATTATGTCACCAGGACTCAGGTTCTGTCTACTTCAGTTCCACTCTCAGACAGACTCCCCAGATGGATTCAAGGTAGCTGCAGTCATTGCCTATCATAAACTCACATGGCCTTTAATTAGTGAGAAGAAGCAACTCTCTTTTCCAGTATTACCAGCAAAAGTTTCCTCATGTCTCATTGGCTCAGTTCAAGCCTTGTGACCTAATGGCCAAGGAACTACCACATGTGAATCAGGGTGGCCTGTCAGTGGGGAATGGTACCATAACTGAACCCATGGGCTAGTCAGAGGATGAGGCAGTTCCCTGAAAGCAGGGTACAGTTGTCAAAGAACAGGAAAATGGATGGTAGGTGGAAAAAGCAACAGATATATACTTTACACTCCTTCTCCTCGGTGTCCTAAAAAAATATTGAAATACGGACAAAGACATCAGTTGAAGTGACTATCAAAAGAAAGATGCAGTGTTTTTTAGCTCGATAATTTGCCAGAAAAAGAGACCATTAGTCTGCCAGACCAGTCATCTAGCATTCCCCTCCTCACTCACCCCCTCCAAACCTCAGAACAATGCTCGGCCCCTCAAATATACCCTGAATCCTCTTGACCTAGGCCTCTATAGTTTCTGTTCCCTCTGTCCACAATGTGTGTCCTCTTTGAGATCTGTGTGTCTATCTCCCTCATTTCATTCAGATCTTCCCTCAAATGTCAATCTTACCAGAAAGGCCTTTTTTAACCATCTTTTTACTATCAGTACTTTAATGTTTCTTAAAGCCACCATCACCATCTAAGAATCCATATATACACCTGTTCTGTACTGTTTCTTCTTTGTTTCCTCACTAGAGGGTAAGCTCCATGAGGACAGGAGTTTTGTTTCGTTCAATAGTATTTCCCTATACATATCAGGTATGTATCTGACACATAGTAGGTACTCAATAAACACCTGTTGAGTAATGAATGAATGAGGCTTTGGAGATCTTCTTTGACTATAGTCAGTGCAACCCAGGCTTTAACAAAGAATCTGGGGATGAAAGAGATAGAGGAGAGAAGGCCCAAGAACTTATGCAGGAGCCAGGCCTCAGATGAGCACCTCCATTGCCCTGTATGCCACTATGGCCAGCAAGGCACAGTATGGCCACAGCTATCTCTGAAAGTCAGATGACATACAGCAGGAAGAAAGAGGGGGATAGGAGTTTAGAAATGAAGTTAGAGAAGCCAAGGAGAGACAGGAAGAAAAAAGCAGAATGGGGCATAAGGTAGGGATTGGAAATGTGCCACCATCAATCCCCACTCAGTGCCATGGCTGTCTGTGTCTTATCCAAGCCAGGAGGATGAGGAAGGTCCTTTGACCCATCTCTATGACTATAATTGTATCTCTATAGATAGAACTCCTTCTTGAAAGGGACGTTAAGAAAAAGAAAAACATTCTGAAGAACAGTAATCAAGTTCTTGGTTTACCTTGTTCACTGAGCGGATAAATCTATTTTCATTGAGAAAACTGAAATAAGACTAGCATTCAGCTATGACATTTACTACACAGATTACTTAATTACCTAAACAGACCTGAGTTAGAAAAATAAGATAATTTCATAGAATCACAACATAAACACCTACAATTTCAGGGAAATATTGGTAAAAGTCACTACACAAGAAACATGGGATAATATTGTTTCATTTTTCTCCTTTTAACATTGTTTTAGCCATTTACCATTCCCCCACAGGGTAACCACTGATATCTACTGAATATTACTCAAAGTTCATTATTGCAAAGTAACATTATTGCTTGTATTGCACCATTTGAAGACCATAAATATCCTGCAAACAACCCTATCTCATTCTATGAGGCAGAAATTATGTTGCCCACTTCTCATTAAATTTCTGATGAGCTAATAAATGATTAAAAGTTCTTTGCAAGGATGGTGCACAACATGCCAGAGTGGGATGCTGACTCCTATGGCCAGTCTGTACATTGGCATCAAGGCTAAATGGTTAGGATTATGGTACTGGGTAACCCAGAGAACATTGGCTAAAGAGAGATAGGACCCAGAAAAGGCAGTAAGAGTGTGCCCACAGCAGGGCTTTCCTCCTGTTTCATAGCTAGCCATTCCAAGACTGTGCAAACCCACATTTTCTCCATAAGCCCTGTAGCTTATGTAGAAATTTAACCTTCTCTGTGCAGGAAAAGAAAACCATAAGAGAAAGCATTTTTCCACTACAGCCACACTCACTACTTCTGCTCCCAAACACACCAGCCACCTATCTCACTGTTGTTCATTCCTAGAATCTCTTTTCCCCTCTTCTCCTTCCCCCTTCAAGATTGATCTCCAATGTGTATTAAATGTGCTTGGTGCTGCACTAAGTGCTCTCTATGCATTACCTGATGTCACCTTCACAGCAACCATGTCGGGGAAATAACATTACTCCATTTACAGGTGAGAAAATAGAGCACTGAGGAGGTTCAGACACAGGTCCTGAGTCAATAAGAACTGGTGATGCTGGAGCAAGAGCCCAGGACCTGGCCCCTCCACACCACCAGGCAACACCAGTCTCAAGTGATCAAGCCCTGCCATGAGCTCTGTGAGAATTAGTGTCTCTCCAATTGCCTTGGCAGTTAATCATAAACTGTGTGTGATAGCTCAGCTATTGTCTTGAAATACTGTTTCCTTTATTTAGGTATTTATGCCTCATGTCTCCAACAAGCTGGTAAGCTCCTTCAAGGAATTTATCTTTGCCTTAGTACCGTGCCCAGTACATATAAAAAACTTTTCAATTATGTCTTGTTTTGGCAAGTGCTCAGGATGGCAAAATGCAGTCCCCAGTCAAGAGCCCTTGGATTTTCAGGATCTTCACTAGCATTTACCCATTGTAGGAACATGTAACATACCACCTTGACTTTATTTCCTCTTACCAATCAACAGCCCTGTTAGCAGCCCTACAATTTCCTCCTGATGAATTCAGTAGTTAGATCATGATTTCTTCCCAACCAAGAACCTACCAGGCTTTTTACTTCTTTGCCCAAAAAACTAGGGATGTAAGCTGGGGACTTACCGCAAGCTTTGTGACATGTACTGTGCTGTGCTGTGCTGTGCTGTGACATCCCTTCAAGTCCCACTGTGTGGCCTCTTGTCTCACAAGAAAGCAAGGGCATCTAAGTGTTAATTTTATTATGATAAAAAACATATAAGATTCCCATTTTAACCATTTTTTGGTGTGCAGTTCAGTATCATTAAGTAGATTCACTTTGTTATGGAGCTATCACCACTATCTATCTCCAGAGGTTTTTCATCTTATACTAGAACTCTGTACCCACTAAACAAACACTAACTCCTCATTCCTCCCTTCTCCCAGTCCCTAATAACCTCTATTCTACTTTCTGTTTTATGAGTTAGGCTATTTTAATCATCTCATGTAAGTAGAATCATATAATCTTTGTCATTTTGTGTCTGGCTGATTTCATTTAGCATAATGTTTACAAGGTCCATCCATGTCAGTGGATGTGTGTCAATACTTCACTTCTTTTTAAGGCTAGATAATATTCCAATGTAGCATACACCACATTTTGTTTATCCATTCATCTGTCAATGGGCATCTTTCTGCTATTGTGAACAATGCTGCTATGAACATTGGCGTACAAATAGCTGTTTGAATCCTTGCTTTTGATCTTTCTGGGTACACACCTAGGAGTGGAGTTGCTAGATCAAATGGTAATTCTGTATTTAACTTTTTGAGGATCTATTATATTGTTTTCCATAGTGGCTACACTATATTCTCACTAGGAATACACAAGGGCTCCAATTTCTCCACATTCTGACTAACAGTTGTTATTTTCTGGTTTTCTTGATAATAGCCATCCTTAAGGGTATAAAAGTGATATCTTATTGTTGTTTTAATTTGCATTTCCCTAATGACTAGTGATGCTAAGCATAGTTGATTATGTTTATTGGCCATTTCTATATATTCTTTAGAGAAATATCTACTCAATTCCTTTGCCTATATTTTAATTGGGTTGTTTAGTTTTATTGGGTTGGAGTTCTTTATATATTCTGGATATTAATCCCTTGTGATTAGCAAATATTTTCTCCCTTTCTGTGGATTGCCTTTTCACTCTGTTGATAGTTCATTTGATGCACAAAAGGTTTTATTAACTTTGAGTAAGTCCAACTTAGCTATTTTTGTTGTTGCTTAATACTGTTAGTTTCATATTCAAGAAATCATTGCCAAATCTAATATTATGAAGCTTTCCCCCTACGTTTTCTTTGAAGAATTTTATAGTCTTGGCTCTTACATATAGGTCTTTTAACTATGTTGAGTTAATTTTTGTATGCGATGTAAAGGAAAAGTTCGACTTCTTTTTTTGCATGTGAATATCCAGTTTCCCATTTGTTGAAAACACTGTCCTTTCCCCATTCAATGGCCTTGGCAACTCTATTGAAAATCAGTTTTTTATACAGTTGGCCCTTTAACAATATGGGTTTGAACTGTATGATTCTACCTATATGTGGATTTTTTAAATAAAAACAGTACAGTATTGTCAATGTATTTTCCCTCCCTTATGATTTTCTTAAAAACATTTTCTTTTCTCTAGTTTTATTGTAAGAATACAGTATACAATACATATACAAAATATGTGTTAATTGAGTCTTTATGTTATCAGTAAGGCTCCTGATCAACAGTACTCTGTTAGTAGTTAAGTTTTTAGAGAGTTTTTAGAGATTTTATATTGCATGGGGGTCACCACCTTAAACATTATGTTGTTCAGAGATCAACATCATTGTATATGTCTATCTTTATGCCAGTATCACACTCAAAGCAGTGTGTACTATAGCTTTGTAATAAGTTTGGAAATCCAGAAATGTAGTCCTCCAATTTCGTTCTTTCTTTCAAGATTTTTTTTGGCTATCCAAGTTCCCTTGAGATTTTATATGCATTTTTTTTTTGTTTTTTTTGGAGAGAGAGAGAGAGAAAGCACAAGGCCAGGGGGGGGGGGGGGGGGGGGGGGACAGAGAGAGAGAGAGAATCTTAAGCTGAGATGGAGCTCGATCTTGCAGCCCTGGGATCATGACTTGAGCCAAAATCAAGAGTTGAGCGTTCAACCAACTGAGCCACCCAGGAGCCCCAGATTTCATATATATTTTAGGGTGGATTTTTCTATT
This sequence comes from Panthera uncia, assembly GCF_023721935.1. NCBI lineage: Eukaryota > Metazoa > Chordata > Mammalia > Carnivora > Felidae > Panthera > Panthera uncia. Next base: position 81,830,468 of record NC_064808.1, on the reverse strand, counting down.
TCTGCAAACAAGTTAAGATTTTTATAGGAACTTCATTGAATCTGTAGATCTCTTTTAGCAGTAATGTCATCTTAACACTTATTAAGCTTTCCAATCCATGAATACGGGATGTCTTTCCCTTTATTTATGTCCTCATTAATTTCTTCCAGCCCTGATTTGTAGTTTTCAATGTACTATTATCTCACTTCCATGGGTAAGTTTATCCTTAAGTTTTTATTCTTTTTTATGCGATTGTAAATAATATCAATTTCTTAATTTCTTTTTAAGATTATTCGTTATTAGTATGTGGAACATACAACTGATTTTTGTGTGTTGATTTTGTATCCTGCAACTTCATGGAATTTATTACTTCTAACAGACTTTAGGGTTTTCTGAATATAAGATCACGTCATCTGTGAACAGATAGATTTTTTACTTCTTCCTTTCCAATTTGGGTACCTTTTATTTCTGTTGCTTGCCTAATTTTTCTGGCTAGAGCTTCCAATACTCTGTTGAGTAGAAGTGGTAAAAATGGGCATCCTTGTCTTTTTCTTGATTACAAAGGAAAATCTTCCAGACTTTCACCATTTAGTATAATGTTAACAGTGTGTTTTTAATATGTAGTCTTAACATATTGAGGGTCTATGTGCTATTTTAAAACGGAATGGAATGCCCCAAATAGCAAGTGTTTTTATCTTTTGATATAAGTATTTCAAATCAGCTTGATGACATACTGATTGGCAAGCGTGTATATTTCTTTATTGGTTAAAACTTAATTAATAGGTACTTAATTAAATTTGTATCATAAGCATAATTATTTCAAAGCCTGAAGTTCATGACTGTTGGTGTCAGAGGAGAAGGGTCAATGTAGCAATTATTGATAAGGAAACATTAGAAAGTACTAGCTTATGATATAATGCAATATATCGTGAGAGTCAATAATTTCCTTCTTTTATATAGGTAAAAACATTTCATTTCTTCGAACAAAAACATGAAAAAGTATGTTAAGAGGGGATATAATTAAATTCTATGAAATCATGAAATGTTGGTAAAAGTAAAAACAAACCATATCATTAAATTGTTAAATATTTTTAATTATAAAAAAATAATTTTTAGCCAATGAAAAGTCATACCACAAAATTTGTATAGGCCAAATCTAATCAAATCCTGGAAGAGTTTGGAGGAAACTATGATGGCAAATCGGGAACAAGGTATTAGAGGAAAACCAGAGATGTACAAATAAACTGTAAAGTAGTTAATTATGGAAAAAATGAAAAAAGTAACAAAATAAGCCACAAGCTTGTGACATGAACTGGGGCCACCTTATCTCCTTTTAAGTTCCTTTTACTCAAGACTTAAGACTTTTAAATTTTTCTCTGCTTAATTGGGATCTGTGTGCAAGACATGTCTCTTGTTCATTGTTGAGTCCCAGGCTTGTTCAGATCTTGGTATACACCAGGGTCAGCACCTATCATTAAATGAATAAATTCATTAACAAAGGAAAAAATAGATAGATAGATAGATAGATGATACCAGAGATAATAATATTGAATATTTCGAGAGAGTTTACTTTTAGCCAAGGACTTATTTAAGTGATCTCTGCATATTAATTTATTTAGCCCTCACAACTACCCTGTGAGGTAGATGCTATTATTTACCCTCATTTTACAGATGACAAAATTGAGATGCAGAGAGATGAAATAACTTGCCCTTGGTAGTGGAGATATGACTCCAACCTGGAAAGCTTCAAGGAGCCTTCACTCCTATGGTCAGCTGAATAATGGCACCACAGTCTTAATCCCAGGAACTTGTTAATGTTTTGCTATTTGGAAAAAGGGTCTTTCCAGATGTGATTAAGTTACAGATCTTGCATGAGGATACCCTCGATTACCTGGGTAAATCCTACATGCCATCACATGTGTCCTTGAAAGAGACACACAAGTAGATTACATGGACACACAAGAAGACACACAAAGACAACCAGGTAAAGGTGGAGACAATAAGTGGAGTGATTTCCCCTTCGTGTCCTCAGAGGGAGCTTAGTGCTGCTGGACAGAAATGTGAGAGAATAAATTTCTATTGCTTTAGGCCACCAAGATTGTGGTTATTTGTTACACTGGCCACAAGAAACTCAAAACACTCCCAACCAGGGTACTGGTGAAGTCTCACACTGGAAGATTTCCCCTCAGCAAAAATCATAGCAGCTACTGCAAGTGTTCACAAAACCTCAGTGAAGACAAAGTACACAGGGGTGCGTCACTGGTTAAACAAGTAGTTCAACGGCCAGAGGAACTTTTCAAAGTGTTTTCCCACTGATCCTATCATTCAACCATTTGACACCCCCCACCACCACCACCACAGTCTACTTTATACACAAGAGAAAAAATAGGGTCACTTATCCAGTTTATAAACAGGAGCTGTGACATGCACTCCAGCTTGCTATTCCAAATCATTGCCCTTCCCACTGCACCACACCCTACCTCCAAGAGGAAAAGAGTGACAAGGGGGAATGGGAAATGTAACATCATGACAGTACTGTATACCCTACAGTGCTCATACATCTATATTCTTCCATTCCTGCAACAAAAGGAGTTCACTCTTATATTTTCTGTTCTACAGATGAAGAAAACAAAGGCTGAGAGAAGCCTGGTGACTTTCTGCAAGATGCATGAGGACCACAAGTGGCTTAATCTTTCATCCAAGGCCAATTCTTCCTCCACAGCTACTCTAATGTTTTGCACACACAGGGGACCAGGCCAAAATGCATAAGTGCCATACCCAAAGGCACATGGTTTATTTTTTTTTTTGCATTTAAAAATAAAAATAGTCTTGATGTAAAGTTAAAAACAGGAGAGTGATTTGCATAAGACCCAGAGCTCTCAATTACACCAATTACTTTATAATTACAGGCAATGCCATCTTGGGTTTTTCAAAACCTATGTCTATTCTTAAAGAATCTGTCAGAAAGAAGGCTTCTTCTCAGGGAGAGGTTCCAATTAGCATGCATGTTGTATGCAGAGGAAGATAAAACCTGCTGGAGCTCCAAGGAGGGAAAAAGAGACAGGAGTTTGAAATGCCCCCAGCTTAGCAAATGGACCTGTTGGAAAAGCAAGACCTTTGGAAAATCTAGCCACTCTCAGCTCTGGGGGACTGTTGTGTCAGGGTTAATGCAGTCCACACCCTTTTGTCCCTGCCTTCCCTCCTCCCATCTTGTGCCCTAGCTGCCACAGATATGCTTTTAAGGAGAGTGGAGACTTAGCCTGCTAGACTTAGATCTCCTACAGACACCCTTACAAGGTGCAGTAGAGAAATAAATGGAATAAGTCTACCTCAAATCCCTCTTGCTGAACTCACTGTCTTGTCTTTCTGTTGCTCAGTGTATATACCATCCTCTCTATCCCAGGAGGTATTGGCTCAGAGAACTTCTTGGAGTGTGGTGTGAGGGAGTGGGCATTCACAGTCAGTAAAACCAGCATTTACATGTCTACAAGTTCCTTTCTCTATGGTCTGCTTACTTTCCAAACCTCAACTGCCCTGCTACCAGGTCAGTGATCAGTCTTTAGACACTGTTGCTCCAAGCACAGTTTATTCTCATGAGTCCTGATTTACCCAAAGGTGAGAAAGGCAATTTCAACAAGGTGGAATAATAGAGACTTTAGAGATCCCTGAGGACAATTCTGTGTGAAGGAGGGTATTTTGACTCTGTCATTTGGGGGCAGGATCCATGTTAACACTACTAGTTCAAATGGCAGTGGCAACATTTATACAACAGAGAGTGAAGTCTCTGTTGTATAAAGCAAGTAGTCTAAGCCTCACACTCTATAGAAGCAGCCACCTGACAAGGGTACTTTGTTTTGCTCTGACAGATGGACCTCACACTGTCTGGCTGCCATTGCAAGCAGGTACATCTGAGCCCAGCACAAACTTGATGTTCAATACTGGAACAGGAACCTTGGAAGAGTCTGTCCTTCTGTCTGTCTGTCTTCCATTCTCTCTAAAAAGAATTGCTACCTTCCTATAATTATCAATCTTTAGGTTGAGACAGACTCTTCCAGAGATATCTGGTCCACATCTGAAAACTCACATTTCCTCCACTGTCAATGCCCCTCTACCACCCCACATTTCTCTAGCAGGCACATCTCTAGTCACAGTTTCCTAAGCACCTTCATTCATGTTATCTCAGTCTGCAGAGCATATCATTACTGAGAAGTCAGTTTCCACTCTATTCCTTCACTATCTGCTCTCTCTGCTTCTACTCTTTAGAAGACTGCTTTAAAAAAAATAGAAAGAAAAAGAAAAGAAAGGCAACAGGCATGTATTTGGAGAGATCAGAGTTCTCAGTCAACTAAGCCTTGAGTGTCTCCTCTCATTCAGAAAACAGAATCTGAACAATCTGGCCATACCTTGCACAGGATCAGTGCCTCTCTCTTCTTTCCATCCCCTAAATGCAGCCACTTTTCATTAATACAAAGTCCTTCCCTGCTTGAATCACCAGGAATTTGTGTTTCTCTTCCTTTGCTTCCACAACATATGGTGTTTCTATTAAAATAGTATTTCTTACCTTGCCCCTTATCATAGTCACATGCCTAAATATCACTTTCCCTACTAATTGTCTGAGTCCTTTACTACAATTTCCAGGTATAGCATCACTAATTCTGATATTATCACTCCTATTTTGCAGATGTTAAAAGTAACCTCAGAAAGGTTAATCAATTTCCTCAAAACCACATAACGGATAAGGGACAGTGAAAATACTAGTCTGAAGACAGAATGAAATAGTGTTGGAAAGCATGGATTCTGGAATCTCTCTGCCTGGGTTCAAATTCTAGCTTTGTATTCAACAAGCTATGTGACCTAGGTGAGTTTTTAACCTCTCTGTGCTTCATTTTCTTCATCCATAAAATAAAGATAACATTGCCTACTTCCTAAAGTTGTTGTGAGAACAAAGGAGTTAATGCATATAGAAAGATTAGAAACATGTCCAGCACATAGAATACACTCACTAAATCTTAGGTATTTTTGTCCATCTTTCTCCGTGTTCATATCCAGACATCACAAGCAGCCCTCACACCCCAATTTCTGACACCCGCGGGTTCTGCACATCACTTTTTCTGACCTTATCTCCTTCCCTCTCATTCTCCTGACACCCTACCACTCACCCTCCAGAATTCAAGGCCAGTCATGTCCTCATATTCTCCAACTTGTGCCTCTAAACTAAAACCCAGCTCTTCCCTGAGGATATGGCCTCCTCTTCCATTCTCTCAAAGGCTATATTGGCCTCTGGCCCTCCCGGGATGGATCTTCCTGCTCCTTAGAGCTATCTCCCTAACTTCCCTATATCCCCCTTGTGTGGGATCTCATGTCACCTGACAAAACCATCTGCTTCCCATCTTTGTTACAGTTATCTTGTGCCCCTTTTACCTTGAAGAATTTAGCTACTGATAATCCCTTTTTCTGATGCTCTTCTTTTCTTCACTTTGGTGATTTAATAAACAAATAGTCATGCTTTGAAAACCCCAAACTCTACTGCTTCATGCAACTTTTCCTCTTTTGTAATTCACCCAATCACACTTCGAGCTCATCATTACCAAGGACTACAGTTTCCCCGTATGCCTAATTTAAGAGGTGCCACATTCTGACCACCACTTCCTAAATCTCAAGACTACTTCCTCGGGTAGCCTAATTCCAGCCATCATCCTACCCCTTCACCCCCAGAATATTTGGTGCACTAATTCTCTAACCTGTCCCCATCTCATATTTCTTACATCCCCAAGGTTAGTGCCATGTCAGTGTTTATGCTCCACCCTTTAGTGCTCTTTCCCTCCTTCTCTCCACTACCACTTACTTTCTTGCACTCAGTTAAATCCCAGTCCCATTTGCAGGGACTGCACCCGCAATGAACATGTTTAAGAAAAACACACAACTGTGCTGGCAAACAATGGGGCCTGGGATCCTGGGCTATGGTGCACTGGCATACTCTCCTAGAGTATACTCAGCTAGACGGCTTTGTCATGCATTCTCGTCTTCAGTGGTGGATAGCACCTCACCAATCCTTACTCTTAGCGATGACCTTGTTTCTATTGGATTAAGAAAAGTGAAATAATATGAAAAGAACAGCCACAAGTTCCCACTACCCATCTATCCACCTTCCAGAATTTGTGCGTGTAACATTCCCTTCTCCCTATCACTGTGAGTGACTGCATGCCTGTCTAAGGCCAGCCTTCCACTGGTCTATTTGATCCCATTATTCCTCATCTATTCAAGGATGATGCTCTAGCAATTTTCCTTTCTTTCTCTTGTAGCATCGATTTTTCTCACTCTATTGGATTTTTTCCATCAAAATACAAACATACTGCTGTTTTTCCTATTTAAAAAAATCTCTCAACCATGCTTCTTCCTCTGGCTATTCCCCATTTCTCTTTCCCTAGAGCAAATTTCCTTGAAACTCTTGTCTGTACATATTGTCACACGTGGATCTCTTCTCATTCTGTCTTGAAATCATACTATTTCCATGTCTTCTCCTACCTTTCCAAAAACGCTTATTAAGGCTACCAGTGTCATCCAATGCTAAAGCCAATGTAAATTTTCAGTCTTCATTTTCTTAATTATCATTAGTATTTACACTGTTGATCACTTTGTCCTCATTAAACACCTTTCTTAGTATGGTTTCATGGATCACACACCGACCTGGTTTCCAACAACATTTTGACCACCCTTTGTCAGTTTCTGCCCTTCCTTCCACCTTGCTTCACCTCTAAACTCTAGAGTTCCCCAGGTCTCAGACTTTAAACCTCTTCCCTATCTACTCCCACTGCCTAGATTTGATCATTCAGCCTCTGGTTTTAAATGTCATTTCTGTGCTAATGACTCCAGATTTGTATCTCTAGCCCTGTCCTTTGCTCCAAATTCAACTCATTTATCATACTGCTGGTAAACAGTCCCATAAGGATGTCTAACAGATAACTAACACTTAATATGCTTAAAATCATTCTCTTGATGTTCAAACTATTATTCCCACTTTCTTCTCAATATCAGTTAATGCAACTTCATCCTTTCAATTGCAAAGCTAAAAATCCTGGAGTCACCCTTGATAGTTCCCTCTTCCCCATCCCACATCCAATCCATCAGTAAATACAGTTACCATCCCTTTGCATATACAAAGAATCTATCCACTCTGGAGTCCCCTGCCACCATGCTTCTGCAGGCCATGATCCATCCAGGCTGGGATTATGGCAAGACCTATTGGTCTACTTCTTCCTCAACCCTCGTCACTCCAGTCTGTCCTCAGCACAGCTCTCAGAACAATGTTAAAGAGGCCAGATCATTTCAGTTCTTTGATGAAACTTTTCAAGCTCCAGCTCCATCCAGGTGACCTTACAATGCCTTACTCTGACCTGCTAGGACCACAAGGTTAGCCCTCCCCCTACCTCTGGTACATCCCTGTTGTCAGCCCTGCTTACTCTTCTCTGCTCACACTGGCCACTTCACTGCTCCTGGGTCAGGACAAGCTTTCTCCTATCTTCAGACTCATTGACTTACTGTTTCCCCTGCCTGGAAAGCTTTCCTCCAAAATATGCTCGGTTCCTTAAAGTCTTTGCCTAAATTTCATCATCAGTAAGAACTCTCAGGGAGCCTGGGTGGCTCAGTTGGTTAAGTGTCTTGGTTTCAGCTCAAGTCATGATCTCATAGTCATGAGATCCAGCCCCGTGTAAGGCTCTGTGCTGAGTGTGGAGCCTGCTTAAGATTCTCTCTCCTCTTCCTCTCCCCTTACCTGTATTCTGCTTGCACTATCTCTCTCTCAATAAAAAACTAAAACTAAAAATAAAAAAAAAACAAGAACTTCTCTGGACATCTTATCTAAAACTTCAACCCTCTTTGAAGGGTTTCCCCTTTTCTATATTCTCCCAGGCACTGCTCCTTTTCAAGCATACTATATATTTTATTTATTTATTATTGTCTTCCAGACTGTGTTCTATGAAGGAGAGGAGTTTTGTATGTTTCGTTTCCTGCCTGATGCAAAATAGATGCACAATGAACAGTCGTTGAATAAATGGTAGTCATTATTGTCTATCTTTCACTCCTCTTTACCCCACCACTCTGGGCTGCTGAAATGGCTTGTGCTGCCTCTGCTGGGTGCCTCTTTCACACTCCCCCACCTCACTCCTCTCGCCACTTTGGCCTCCATCCATCCCCATCCAGCTTTTCTAGTGTGTGTGCATGCCTTTCCCCTGAAGACTCTCCTAGTCTCTGGCTGGTGGGCTTTTCTCCCTCAAGTCTCAGTTTAATCTCAGGGCACCTTCCACGACCAGCCAGACCACCCTGTCTAGTGTGGCTCACACCCCCCCACCCACAACTCCCTTCTACTATTCCCTTTACCTAGATTATTTCCCTCCAAACACTTATCAAACTGCAATTACCTCATTTATTTTTATGCATATTTCTTTTCTACAACCCCATTGAGAGTGTGCCATGCTTATAGGCAGAGAAAGAGTAAGGAATAAGCAAATAATAGACCCTTAAGTGCATGAAGGGATGCATGAAAGGGAGTTTGGATCTGCTGCAGCCTCTGAAGCCATCAGCTGTCCCTCACTACCCCTAGGAACAGGTGTTGTACAGAAGCAATGATAAGGACCAAACAAGAGCTCCTAAAACATCTGGCTGCCAAAGCTGAGCGATCTTGCCTCCTGCTCTTCTTAGCCTGTCCTTGGTCTTCCTCAGGAGCAATTTCTCTATCTCAGTTTTGTGGGAGTGAGGGGACTCCTCTCCATCAAGCAGCATCATCTCAGGCAATATTATTTGAAAGGGCTTAAGAAGCAAGAAATAACTCATCCCAAAATAACCCTTACTTGGCTTCCAGCTGCTCTGAACAGCTGGATGCTTTTTCTGAGCCAGATAGCTTCTGTTGGGAAGCTAATAAGATGGGGAGAAACCAAACACACTGAGATATGCTAAATGGGGTCATTGTCGTTAATTCCCTTAGGAAGATAAATGCCACTGGCTTTCTCCATGCAGATTTTCAGTAAAAAGCTTTAAACAGTGTGCTTAGCATTGGGCTGAGTATGATCAAAGAATCATGAGTAGCCGTTCTCATGAAATTTATAAACTAGATGTGCTGAGAAAAATGGCACATATTGGATAATTAGCAAACAATATGATGGAACGTAATTAAGCACTAACTAGTGTCATTCAGATTCAGAGAGGATTGAGGGCTAGAGTCTTTAAAAAAGGCCTCTTAGAGGAATTTCAAGCTACATTTAGAAGGGTATGGAAAGTTGAAGTAAAGGAAGGCCATCCAGAGGGGAAAACATTTGCACAGTCTCAGTGGTGGAAATGAATGTTGGGTGGTGAAACTGGCCCAATCAGATTTAGGAGTGTCAGGGCGGGGGGTAGATTTTAGAATCCAGATACCTAGGTGTGTCCCAAATTTACCACTCATGCAGCATTAGCACAAAAGTCCTTAACCTCTCAGAGCCTTTTTCCTCACCTGCCAAGTAGAAGTATTACCTGCATTTCTTCCTTACATACCTCAGAGAGCCCTGGTGGGATCAGAGGAGGTGCTGGTGTCAAAGGCTTGTGCCCGCAGGGGACACACAGGATGTGAGACAGCTGTGGGCATGGGGCCAGCCCACCCATAGCTTGAAAGCCAAACTGATATTTAGAATGTTTGCCTTGGGAACCAGTAAAGGTGATAGCTTAGACGTAACAGGACGCACACTTGGTGGAAACATTTCTTTTCTCATGTTGGATAGAAGATGGCTGGTAAGCCAGGGCCACAGGCTAGCAAACAACAGCAGCTTCGTGCTCAACAAGTGAGAGATTTTATAAAGGGCATCACCCTAGGATTGAAAAGGCATCTGGTACTCTTTCAGGAAAGCTATTATGCTTTAAAGTTACATTTTCTTTCTGTTCCCTGGATTTCTTATAGTATTGTCTCTGGAAACAAGAGTTTGGCAACTTTCTGTGGTAAGGCTTTGTTACCTCCTAAATATCGCCATCCATATTCAGAGTATAAGCAAACCACCAGTTGTTTTGGCATTTTGCTAGCCTCCAAGCAGGAAGACATGACCTTCCAGGAATGAGGCAAGCCACAGTCTGGAGCAGTGGGGTTAGGAGGGGATGTAGATAGCCAGAGCCAACAGAGCAATGGTAATTTGCCAAACACCCCAGCTCTCCCCCCTTTTCTGTATCTGTTCCTTGAGTCCTACAGGAGACTTTATCCTGACACAGAATGTTATGTGTCCTGGGTCCCTACAGAGTATTTCTCAGCTCCTCCCCTGCTGTGTGAAATGCCATATGCAGCCTCCTTAGTGAACAGAGGGTCAAATTTGGAAATGAGTGAATCTGAGCTCAGGGCCTCTGTGCTACCTGTGTACCAGATTATTGTCCTGAACCCATCATCATACACCCTCATCTCAAGACCTAACTTGCCTCCTCTCTAGCAGGAGAGACTGGTCTACTTCAGCCTATCTCAAATTCAACCAATTGCCATAATCACCTGTGATGCTTGTCTACACGCAGGTTCCCAGGCACTACAGGAAATTCTCACTCAGTCCATCTCAGGTATCACCTCATGATCTGTATGGTTAACATGGGCCCAGGGTTAATCACAATGTTGGAACCACTGGGTCTCTGAGATGCCATCTGCCCCCAGTGTTCTCTGACCCTCTGCTTTGGTGCAACAGCCTAGAAGGAATGAAGAAGGCAAAGAAGCCCTGTTTCTGTTGTAAAGGCCCCCTGAGCATTTTACCATTACTTTTGCCAAGCAGAGTTAATTGATTCCTGTCTGCCTTTAAGCATGTGCCCAGTATTGGAGCTAGCTGCCCACTCATCTCTCTCTTACAGTCTGTGAGCAATTCGAGGGCAGAGGACACGTCTTATTTATGTGTCTATTCACAGCACCTAGCACAGTGTCTGGCATGGAGTAGGTGCACAACTGAATTTGAATGATGATGACCTTAGTTCTGTAGGTCAGTGTTCTTCCTGTTCTTTCAACCTCCTGCTGTGACCCAGGAAACACTTGAATTAGGGTCAGAATTGGCAAGCCAAGTATCTACAATTTCAATCTTGGGAAGGCACCCTGGTATCACCAAATACAGCATGGCCCTTAGAGGCTTAATTGCCTTCTCCCCTCCCCTCACAACCTTGGCCCAGCCTGGACGTCCGGGATGGGGTCAGGTTGGACAATCCAGGGGGCTCTGCAGGTTCTGATTCAGCCCACCATTCTGAGGCTTGTCTTGGAAAGAAAACTGGCATCCTCCCAGAAGAGAGCTGTGTTGTGGCCCCTCAGCCATGGGCCTCTGCTCTATAGCCTGCTTGTCTTTTTTTAGCTCAGCCTAGCCCTGCACCCTCCTCTCCAGCCAGCACTCCTCCTGAGAGAGGAGTGTGTTTAAGATTCCCTGCACAGGGTATAAGAGGTGATTCCAAGCATCTTGCTGCAGAGTGAACTAATCCTACCAGGTTAATTCTCCCCTCAGTTCATTCCATCTTATTAGAGCCGGCAGGCACCCCGCAATGCTTCATTACCTGTGCCACTCTAAGGCAAGGCTCTTTTAATGAGCTGAACAATGTGGGGAGCCCCATGCCAAGCACCCCAGATGGATGTATTTATCCTGAAAAGAGGGAGGCCCTGAACCCCCCCAAACCTGTCCACGGGACAAAGCTGTTAAGAAGAGGAATGGATCCCACCCTCTGCCCACCTAATCCAACTGTAGCCTCAGTCATCACACCCTGTTTTCTAACAGAGAAAGTGCCATTTCCTCCCAGAAGTCTCATTGCTGGTGCCTTCTAAATTAGCCCAGGAAAGAAGGAAAGAAATGGAGTTTTGCCTTGGCAAGCAGAGAGAGAGGGCATCTGTGTGAGTGTGCTTGCTGACCCCTGGGTGTGGGCTGCAGGCAGGTGAAGGAGTGGCTGCAGGGCCAGGATGGGGAGGCAGCTCCAGTGCTCTGTTTTCATCCTTAAATAGCTCTGGCCTTCCCAGTGAGCCAGCTGTCTGTGTGAAGGAGATCTCTGCTAATTAATCAAGTCCTCTCCACCACGGTGAGTGAGGGCTCCCACTGGAAGATAAAATAATGCTGCAGCTAGCAGAGGAAGGCCCACTTGGCACAGCGGGCCAGTATGAGGCAGGGAATCCATCAGAAGGGTGCAATAATTTCACCATCATGTTATGCCTCTATTTCCAGTAACCTGGGATGCTAGCACACCCTTGCTTACTTACACTCTCTTGCTTTGTCTGACCTGCATCTTATGCCCCCCATCTCTCTGCTGTTTGGCTCCCTACTCTTGCTGGATGGCATTTAATTTGGTACATTCCCTGTGCTGGGCTTCATGAGCCCATCTCTGTGCACATTTCTGCCTTCTACTACATATTTCAATTTTCATTGTCCAAAGTGCAGAGAGAAAAAAGAAAGTGGCCAAAGTGAGATTCTGTGTGTGCTTGGTGGGGGGGGGGGGGCAGCTCCTCCAGGAAAAGGTCCTTTGCATACATTGCATACAGGAAAATCTCAGAGAGTGAGTGGACAGAGAGAAGAGAATAGCTCACTGAATACTCTATGTTTTCCAGAATAAAAGGGTCATGGACAGAACAGCCCCTGTGAGGCAAGTAACTTTGCAGAAGGAAACCAAAGTAAAAGTATTCCTGTAAAACAAAACAAATGGTCTCTGGGCACCTGCCAGGAAATCAAAAAGAGTACAGGCTTATCTCAGAAATATTGTGGGTTCTGTCCCAGACCACTGCAATAAAGTGAATATCACAATAAAGCAAGTCAGATGAATTTTTTGGTTTCCCAGTGCATATAAAAGTTATGTTTACACCATGGTCTATTAAGTGTGCTCTAGCATTATGTCTACAGAAAAAATGTATGTACCTTAATTAAAAGATGCTTTGCTGCTAAAAATGCTAACCATCATCTGAGCTTTAAGTGAGTCATAATCACTGATCAAAGACCACCATAAAAATATAATAATAAAAATTTGAAATATTGCAAGAACTACCAAAATGTGACACAGAGATACAAAGAGAGAAAATGCTATTGAAAAAAAGGCTCTGATAGACTTGATCGATGCAGGGTTGCCACAAACCAAAAACACACTATCTGCAAACTCAATAAAGTGAAGCTCAATAAAACGAGGTATGCCTGTAATGAGCTTCTAAAACTGTTTTACAGTATCTACTGGTTCCCCATCCCTTCACTCTACCACCACACCCAAATTTCTACATAAGTTCTTTTTTTAAAAAAAATTATTTATTTTTGAGAGAGAGAGAGAGAGAGCATGTGCACACAAGCAGGGAAAGGGCAGAAAGAGAAGGAGACAGGAAATCCCAAGCAACTTCTCTGCTGTCAGGTGAGAGCCTGATGTGGGGCTCAAACCCACGAACCAAGAGATCATGACCTGAGCCAAAACCAAGAATCTGACACCCAACCAACCTAGCTACCCAGGTGCCCCCTACATAGGTTCTAGTCTCACTGTCCTTTGGCTACCACCAAAGATGCCTAGACAGCATGTGTACCAGAATAGGGCCAGTTTCCAGGCAAGCTGTAGAACTTCTCAGTACCTCAGTTTCTCTTTCTATAAAAAAAGATAGTCTGATAATGTCCCCATCTACATCAAGAGAATTGAGAGGGTAGTAGTCTTTTGATGTGAAAGTACTTTGAACTAGCTGGGTGTAGAACACTATTCCAACAAAGGAGTTTAGTGGTTTTGCTGCTTTTAGGAAGAACAAGTGTGAAGGGTTTTGGTGGAGGAAGTATTTGGAATCATAGAATTTGAACTTGTACAGCTTCCACCAAGAGGGAACCACTGAAATCCCTGTCCAGTTCACCATCAGACCAAATACTGTTCTTCAACCCTCTCCATCACCCACAGCCATGTCCATGCTACTCACAACTTGTGCCTTCTCCTGGCTCAGGACAATGCTACTTAAGACATCAGATTCTCTTCTCTGTCACCTCCTGGCCTCCGCTCCAGGTTCCATATGAGAAGGGGTGGTTTAATGGAAAGGCCATATAGGCAATGCATTATTATATTAACTTCTATAAAGAACAACCCCTGCAAAGCTTAAAGAATCCTGGTCAGCATCTGTGCTGCACATGGGCCCATGTGAGGTTCCTGCTGGCATGAGAAATGGCCTAGGCAGAGGGCAAGGAGCAGTTCTTTGAGTCATCAAATCACAAGACATTGGAGCCGGATGGGGTTTCAGGCCATTCCCGTAACTGGCTCAAATCCACCTACAACACAGCAGAGACATGGTCATCCAAACTCCCAGTGGAACTCCTCTGATGTGGGAGACCTCACTTCTCCACAAAGTGTTCTACTCCATGACTGTTATTTGTCAGAAAAATATGCTCAAACCTGCTTCACTTTAAGTATTATCTCAACCATCCCCATCCATTCATTCATTCATTCACTCAGCAAATATGTGCATATCACCTACCATGTGCCAGATATTGGTCTACAATGTCAGAGATGCCATGGTGAACAGGACTTGCTGATTCTGTCTTCGCAGAATGCTCAGTCCTGAAGAGACACACACCAGCAAAGAGACACCCACATTCTAGTGCTGCAACAGAAAATGTACAGGGACCTTTGGGGACAAATAGGAGAGACACCAGCCAAGATATTCTTGTGGATTATGGAGATGCAGATCAGGAAAGGCTTTCTGGGAGGAACAACATGTAAGCAGAAACGTGATCTAAAGAGTTAGCAGGTCAAAGGAGGAATAGAGGGTAAGAATGAGGTGGGAGGGGAGTCAGGACAAGAACTGGGCCTGCGGACATGTGGCCAGCTGTAGAGACGACCAAAACATGAATTAAGGTGGTGATGGCCAGGGTGGGTAGAGACATCCCATGAGCAGTAGAGCCCTTAGAACCAGCTCCCAAGTTTTGTTTGTGGCCTGGGTCCTAAGTCTCTTCACTCTCCTACCTCAGTTGCAGCCTCTCTACACATCCATAACCTTTCACTTGCCACAGCTCTGACCCAGGGCCTCATACCACCTCTTATCAGACTCCTTGGGCTACTCCTCAGTTCTGCTTTGATGGCATCTCCATGCCATTTGCTCTTCTCTGTCAGATCACAGTTCTCAGTGGCCCCAAGGCCCCTAAACATCCATCCCCAGGGCCAGCCTGTAGGCAATTCTCAAGCCCATCAGAAGTAGGTCAAGAAGTTTGTCCCATTGGCCCTGGTCTTCCCAGTGGGATGCACGGAGACTAGGTCCAGCTCTTCCCTGGGAGCTTCTGAGGTGTTTCAAAGCCAGTCTCATGACTGCCCTCCAGGCTCCTTTTCTCCAAATGAAGCACCTCTGTCCCCTCATTTCATGTTTTTTTTAAATTTTTTAAATGTTTTTATTTATTTTTGAGACACAGAGAGACAGAGCATGAGCAAGGGAGGGGCAGAGAGAGAGGAAGACACAGAATCCAATGCAGGCTCCAGGCTCTGAGTTGTCAGCACAGAGCCTGATGTGGGGCTCGAACTCATTGGACTGTGAGATCATGACCTGAGCCGAAGTCGGACACTCAACCGACAGAACCACACAGGCGCCCCTTATATTATGTCCCTTCATTTCAAATTACCCCTTCTCTGTGATGGTTATTAGATTTCAAATGAAAACTATCATTTTTTATAAGCAAAATGTCATCTAGTTACAAAGTGAAATATTATTCAGCCATAAAAGGTATTGAAACATTGACTCATGTTACAATGTGGAGGACCCCTGAAAACATTGTGCTGAGAGAAAGAAGCCAGACACAGAAGGCCACATACTGTATGACTTCATTTATATGGAATACTTGAGCCAGGTAAATTCACAGATACAGAAGATAGATTAGTGGTCACCAGGTACTGCAAGGAGCAGGGAATGGGGAGTGACTGCCAATGAGTGTGGGTTTCAGTTTAGAGTGATGGAAATGTTCTGCAACTAGACTGTGCTGATGGTTGCACAACACTGAAAATGTACTTCATGCTACTGAATTTAATATGGTTAAATTGTATGCTATGTGTACTTCATGGCAATAAGAAAAAAACCCTATCATTTGTATAATTCTCTGTACCTTATAAGGCATTTTCATATAAGGTACAGTATACCACCTACTTCTCCCCTTCTGCCTGGTTATCATTCCCTTTTTACAAATGAGGGAGATGAAACACTGCCTGCCTTGGGGTCCCAAGCAGGACCTAGGGATAAGGCCCCGATCTTCTCACCCAGTGTCCACAATCTCACCACTGCACATCCATACTGAGGCCAAGACCTGGACTGCTTGGTCAGCACAGGAGGAGCAAAGTTACTGACATACCTTTAACAAAGGTTAAAGAAAGTGGGGTTAACAGTGTGATGTGCTGGTAAAGAATTACCCACCTTGCAAAGGAGGTATACAAGCAAGAAATCTGGAATGGGAAGGGAGACAAACTTGAGAAGTAGAACAAAAGGAAAAAAAAATACCATGTTGTCTCGCCCCCGTATTGACGCTCAGCCTTGAGCCTATGGAGGGGACAGTTTCCTTCCTATAGTGGGGAACACCCTGCTAGAAAAGACAGGAATAGAAGAGCAGGTGGTTGAGGGAGGGGAAGGAAGTGATTATCCAGGACTTGGGGAAAGACATTCAGGAACAGATAGGAAGAATAAGGAAACATGTGGAAAGCAGGGGAAGTTATAACATGGGAGGGAGGGCAGGCGAAGGAGGAGATGCATGTCAAGGGAAGTGGCAGCACTAAAGCCCTGCAGATGCACAGGCTGGAAAAGGAAATGACACAGGAACAAATTTCCCTTTTCCCCAAATCTCCTAGGATGGGGGGAGGGGCTGCATTGTATGGAACTGGGAGCTCACTCTGAGGGTCATTTGTGATCTGACTGGCAAATAGCTCCTGAGAGCAGCCAGAACAGAGGCATATGATGAGATGGAGAGAGAATAACAGAGCCAAGGACGGGTTGATGACTGGGCTGGACAGAGGTCATGAATCATGGGGAGCCATTGAGGGCTAGAATGGAGCACAGTTGCTCAGAAGCCACCCCACACTCAGCCCTGGGAGTGTGGCCAGGTCTATGCCCTTCAAGGACACACAGAGCAGGTTCTCCTGGGCCTGTCATGGAATAAAAGTGACATGGAGGTCTCAAGTCTCAAGAGTCACATTATCAATCTCTGCATAATATGACAAAATAATCAGCTAAGTACTTGCAAGTGTTATCTGATTTATTCTTTATAAGAACAGGTCAGAGCGCCAAGGCATAGAATGCATAAAGAGATTTGCTCATGCACACACAGCTAAAGCATAGAGATTTGAACCGAGTTCAGTAATATCAGGATCCCTGCCCTGCCCTGCCCTCACCATGGTTTGACTTGAGGTCTTTCGGTAAAAGGCAAGGAAAGCGGGGGTGAACTACAGGCAAGCTTATGCTCACAGACCTTGGGGGCCTAAGCAGAAGACCTGAAGGCACAGGGCTGGAAGTACGTGTCACTGTAGCTGTGGGAGGTAGGAGCCAAGGAGAGCATTTGCCTACCACTTGCAAGCACAGTCACATGCACCCACAGTCACAAAAGGCAACACAGAAGCCAGCTGTCTGAGCACACTCTCTCTAGGGCAACCACTTGGAACTGCCAGATTGTCCATTTCCTCTTTAGCTGGGGAGACCTGTGTTCAGGGAGGGGCCTTTTCCATAGCTGTGGTCTGACCTCAGTTCTAAGGATACCTGTCTCTTTAGGAGACCTGCCCCACAGGTCCCATCTCACAGATGGGGAAATGGCTGCAGAGAGGCCACCTAAGATACCCAAGGCCACACAGCTGATAAAAACAGAAAGAATACTTAGATCTAAGGCAGTGTGACTCTTTCATCCATGCTGCCTGCAATTCTTTCACCAAATTATTCTTGAACACTCGTCCTTGACAAATGTCTTCCCAAGAATCAGACACAAACCAAGACCACTGTGCACAGCCCACAAGCCTGAGCACTCTGTTGGGCTGTGAGCAGTGGTGTTGGTGAAGGTCCACCAGCAAGTCTGCCACCTCTAATTCACAGCCAAATTCTCCAGTTCCCTGGGGCAGCATGATGTTTTGAAAACCAGCTTATGAAAGAAGCCACCCAACAGGAACCACTCACGTCTCTACTCCAAACTTAGGTTCTGTGTGGGTTTGGAACCATAAGCTGTAGTTCAAAATTCTAAGTCACAGATTTTGATACAGAATGCAATGCCAATTGTCCAGATTTTTTTTAATTTCAGATAGCCTCCCTAACACAGCGAAGATGTCTGTGTCAGGGATGTCTTTCTGCCATGTTGCAGAAAGTACCATCCTCAATCCTAGAACATCTCCTTCTATATATCTATATCTATATCTATATCTATATCTATATCTATATCTATATCATCTATATCTATATCTATATCCATCTATATGTGTATATATATGTATATATATATGTGTATATATATACACATATATATATACATATATATACACACACACACACACATCAAGAAGGCATTCAACCACTTTGTGTCTCACTTTTTCCACCTGTAAAATGATGAGAAGAACCAGGTATGCATCACACAACTCCTGCTCTGCTGCTCTATATATGTGTAGTCCCTTTCAAGGCATTCAACCTCCCAGAGCCTATGTCCCCAACCATAAAATGGAGAAAATAACCATCATATGTTTTTTTGACTTTTGTGTCTGTCCAGCATTCATCCTCCCTTATTCTAGAAACATTATCTTCACTTTCCTTTGGGATCTGATGGGCCAATTCCTTCCACGAGTTACAGGGCTTGTCTTGTGACTCAGGTCTGACCAGTCAATATATTCCATCCCTCTGGCCACAGTGACCCATTCAGAAAAAGGACACATGCATCTCCATGGAGCTCAGTTCCAGGATGTTTGTTGGAAATTCTGGGAAGAAGGGGTCCTTTCTCTGATGGATTTGTTGGGATTGTTTGTAGTAAGGATGTCTGGGGCCACCCTAAGGAAAGAACTCATGTGAGAGTGAAACTAACATAGAGAAACCCAGAGTCATGATAGACAAGGAAAGAGACAGAGGAAGAATGAAAAGGAAGGGAAAGACAGACCATGTCCCAGTGACAATGTTTGAGTCCCTGGAACCAGCTGGAAGCCAGTCCTAACTCCTCCACTTTTTGTTTACATAAATGAGTCAAATTGGATTTTTAATGCTAAAATAGAAATGATCCCTATGTAATGGGTTTGCTGTGAGGCTTGGTTAAGATAATATAAGTGAAGCACTTAGCCCAATGCCCAGCATATAGTAAGCTCTCAATAAATAATGATAGCTGTTATGGGCAGCAAATGAGATGATGGATGTAAAAACACTCAGAAAGGCGTAAAGTGTTATATAAAAGTAAGGTACCTATTATATGCTTTCCTGTTCTCCAATGATCTATACCTCCCATTGCGGCTTTATCGCCCACTCTCTCATTCTCTAAATATTTCATGTGCCCAATTAGACTGTGAGAATCTCATGCTACGTACGGACTAAGGTTCATATTCTGTTTTAGCCATCATAGAATATAATGTGGTTGTCATCACAGCTTAGTAAGGGGGTTGACATCAAAGACTTTAGTTCCCGGACACCTGGCTTCAAATACTGTCTCTGCCTCTTACTTGCTGGGTAATGACAGGGAGCTGATTTCACCCCTCTGGGTCCCAGTTTTCTAGGATGTAAAGTGGGGCCAATGTTAATACCTACCTCATTTAGTTGTTACAAAGATTAGATTTATTAATAGTTGTAAAGCATGTGAAACAGTGCCTGGCCCATAGTGAGCCGTGTGAATGTGTCTAAGTAAACACTTCCCGATTATTTTATTATTGTAATTCAAAAGCATTTACTGAACACTCAAAGGATATACAACATTTTCCTTAATACTGTAATGAAGACAGGTCCCTTCCTTTAAAATAGTAACAGCTATCATTTTTAAGGACATACCCTCTTCCTTCATTTTTATTTCTCATGTTCTAATCATGTACTTTAAAGCTACAAGGAGCCAAAAGAGACTTCTCACTTTGCAGATGAGAAAAGAGAGTCCAGAAAGGCTACATAATTTAACCAATTTGGCACAGCTTGCTAGAAACAGAGTGAGGAGGAGAACCCAGGTCCCCCAACTCCAGGCCCATCATGCCCGCCTCACTACACCACACTGCCTAAAGACATGGTACATAGCATATGGCCAAAATGCATACACACAAACAACTGCAGATGCACAGAGATTTCTTCCATCCTTTAACAAATATTTATTTAACATTGAAATATGTGCAACTGCCAAGAAATTAGGGAAATGGACTATGGTGAAGCAGAACCACTCCTCACCCTCTTTTCTTACAAAACAGATAGTGTAGCTACCTTTCTCATTCATTTGGCAAATATTTAAGCATTGATGATTTCTCAATCACTGCTGATAGATACAGTATCAACATAAAGAAGATAGTCCTTATCCCCACAGAGCTCAAAAAATCATGAGTTTGGCTGCACTATAAGTGCTCAGTGTTGTTCATTGAATCAATGAATGAATAATTAAATTGCCAACAAATGAATGCATAGATGGATGATGGATGGATGGGTGGATAGATGGACAATTGGATGGGTGGATGGGCAGATGGATTGATGGACTGGCTTTTCAAAACCCCACATGTCCTTGAGCTTTGTGCATAGGACATTGCACAGTTGTCTTCCTTTGATGTTCCCCAAAAGGATTTGACATGTAGCCTGAAAGATGAAATCAGGAACTGCAACATTCTAATTTTATGGATAAGAAAAGTAGCACTCAGAAATATGGATGTCTATGAGTTCAATTCTCTGACCACCTTTACAAACATAGCCATCCAGCAGCATAAGATTCCTAGTCCTGGAATGGGATCACATCCTAGGAAAGTTCAATTTCATCCCCAGATCCCCTCCTTGACACAGAGGAGCCATGCTTCAAGAAGACCACCTGTAGATTGTGCTTATTCAGGACAGTTGAGCAGGTCTTTGTCCCATCAGGACAGAGTAAATCCTGCCTAAGGACTCACAGACCATCAGATGGGTCTGAGAGCACCAATTTGTAAGGCTGCTACTAAAGTCCATCTGCTTGCAACCGGGTTTTTTTTCTCTTCCTGTGATTACTGCTCAGTTGTTCTTGAGGAAAAACTTCTGTGGTTCCTATCCCACTACTGGTTGTTTTCTCCTATTTGTTTTCCCCCTAATGCTAGTCAAACCATAGCCAGGCAGGTGTGCTGTGGCTCAGCAGTATGTGGCTCTGATTTCCTCTTTCTTTCCAGTTGCACCTTGTCCATTTGCTAGTCCTACCCCTCTCTGGCCCAGTTGTATTTTTTGTTGTGTCTTGCCCACTTAGTATGTTGACTCAGGAAGCATCTATTTTAACCCCAAAGTACTGGGCCCTCTCTCCTAATTTCCTAGACTATATTGAAACCATAACACTTCTGGCACCCATGCTTGGGCATACCACTAAAGCAGACCTTCACTGCTTTTGGAAAGTATATTAGTCTTTTTGATTTTCAATGTAATCATCTCATGAGCAAAAGAAATCCAAACTCACCACAATAAGTAAGTACTGTCAAACTGGAGGCAGAGCATCCATGCCTTGAAATTTTATTGCAAACCACAAGGCTAGTGTAGGATTCCTGAATGCAATTTAACTGCTGGAAGGCAATGAAATTCCTTATACCTTCACTGTGAAAGCAAAACATCAAATGACACAGGTTAAGAAATGCAAACCTAGCCACCTGCTGTGCTCTTCAAATATTTCTAACGATTTTTCTGATGCTTTGAACTGATTTAACCCAAAGTGCATTTGGCCCCTAAACAGTTATTCCTTTGATTTTTAAACTGGGATGTAATTTAATTCAGAGGCCCAGCTCTTCTATACTTCTGAGTACAAGGCTGGAAACCATAAACCTCTGAATCTAGTGGTACTTTTTTGCTTAGGGCAAAAAATTATGGTTTATTTCTGTCCAAAGAACATGACCTTAGGGAGGAAAATGAGCAAAACTGCAAAGCCCCAGGAACAAAAAGAAATTAGGCTGAACCTGAGGAAACCAGGTGTGGAATATGGAGATATTTGACTTCCAAGCAAGAAATGTGTCCTAATCTAAACCCCTGGTCTTGCCTTCTTCAAGACATTCCTGTTCTCAGAAGTGATGGGTAGCCTTGGGGATACTGAGAACAGTGACAAAAACTGACAGCCATTAAAAGACAATTTAAAAATTAGCCTATCCTCCTGCACTTCTTTTAATCTCTGAGCCAGAAGATGAGCCACAACAACCAGGTTTGAGGTGCACCACATCTCACAAGGTGGCACAACAAAATAATCATCTCTCCATGGGCAAGGTGGGCAGAGGCCAGGCAGGGAAACACATCTTGAAATGAATGGAAGCAAATACTGGAAAAGGAAGGGGATGCCAACTTGAATCTGCAATGTCCAGCCTCTGATGTGATCATCATTTAACTAACTCCATTTATTTATATTGAAGAGCTACCGTGTTTGTTCTCAAAGCGAGAGCTTCCCTACAACCACATTCAGAACCATTTGCTGAGCCTGTGTCCTTAAATGTTCACAGTATTTTTATCGAACATTAGGAAAGCCCTTGGTAATTTGCAGCAATTTAGTATGCTTGCTTTGCTTTTAGAAAATCCACAGCAATTCAATAAACACCCAGTCACTGTGGCTGTTAACACACACACAATATCTCTCCACAGCTGCCTGCCAGCTGTCACTCCAGGAAAGTGAGCCATCGGAGCCTCCCCACTGCCTCCCCTTTCTCTGTGACCCTCACTCCATCCTTTCTTCTATCCAAAGTGAAGATCAGCCCCAGAAAACCTTATCCCCACAGCTGTCATTCCCCTCCTCTCTGGGGTATTGAGAAACCCAGGGCACACTGATGAGTGGGGTAGTCCCATTGTGTACCCCAACTTGGCCTCATTTGGTGGTTAGGGGACATCTGTTGCATTGTCAGGGTTGAGCAAGACCCAAGAAGAAGGATCCACCTCTCCATCTGCTCTCTTTAGCATATGCTGCTTTGGACTTGCCGAGCCTCATCCCAGATGCACACACACAAAGGCAGTAATCTGGACTCTACCACCAAAGCCTGTTTCTTCTGCTAGTTCCTAAGTTTAATTACTAGTCTTTTAATTTCCTAATAACCTTGTCTTTACCTATTTTTCCCACTTTCTCTGAAGTTCTGAGGGCAACCATGGAGATTCTCCCTAAAGAAATGTTCTAATCTTCACTCATTACCAAAGAATGTTCTTGTAAAAACTAGCCAGTAAGACCCACAGGTATTGTGCTGTCCATGAGATCACAGTTTTGGTAGAGACATTCTGCTTTTTGGGCCAAGACCACATCTTTTAGGCCTTATCCCCATGTCCTTAGCATAAGACCTGACATGCGATAAATATTTAGTAAATATATATTGACTTTAATAAAGGAAATAATTCATTATGAAGCACCATTGTCTACTTTGACAGCAGGGAAAAAAAAATCTCAGTGACTTTGCATCTTGTCCCTTCAATGAAACTAAACCTAATACCTTCCTGGAAATCTCAGCAGCTTTTAAGATCTCTGAATTCAGTAAAACTCAGTGTTATCTCCAAATAAAACTAAAAGTTGACATCCCCATGTGATGCCATGTGCCCCCCAGCAATCACTCCAGTCAGTAATTATAATGTAACAGTATTTACTCACCTACAGCCACCAGGTCACTAAAAACAGGTTTCTACCAATGGCAGCCATATAGGCACATCCACATTGCAGCTTCTACCATGTTCTCCCCTCTGACAACCTTCCTACAATGACCGAGGCCTGTGCAAATCTGGAGGATCCCCCACCCATCTCTAGCACTCCTTGAGCACAGAGGCAATTGCTTGTCCTCACACACCATGCAAAGCCATGTCTCTGCTTTCTTGCACCAGTGCTCTCTAGCACTAAGGCTGAGGAGCACCTTCTAATGGGACCATCGCCTCCCACGGGGCATGGTGTGAACCACAAAGGCCAATTCAGGGGCCCCACCCTACCATCCTCTCCAGCCCAGGCCTTCTGGGCTGGAAACCCTCACAGCCACAAATAGCTGTCAGCAAAGAACCAGCTACTTTTTGAGCTGTGTCATGTTTTGGGTTCAATGCGCTACTTCCCAGCTGCAAATACACATTATGATTGATGCCTGTGAGGTATGCCAATGTCCCAGATGGCCCCCACCCCCAACACCATCCTCCAAAAGCACAGCCTCCCCAACGGCTGCCCGTTCTCACAGCCTCCAATGAGCAGTGTGCCAAGAAAGGGATGGGACAAGAATTTTAAATGGCACTTCCTATATCCATGGCCTAAATCAGAAGTCCCTAAAATGGGATGTTTGATAAATTCATCCAAAAATCACAGCCAACCAGGAGTGGGGTGAGAACAAATCCTTCACATACATACATACATAGATCTAAAGAGCCAGGTTATTTATTTTTGCAAGGTTGATCAATCATTTGTTTCCCTAAAGAATGCCAGACCTTTAACTACTCATCTAATTATGTCTGTGCAACCACATTGCTGTTACCCTTGCACTTAATATTTTATCCACACAGCTCCCTGGCAGAATCGTGGCTGCTTGTCCAATAGGACTCCTATTTGCTTTGAGAAATCATTGTGCCCACTCCCATCACACTCAACTCCCCCTTCCCCAAATTTAAAAGGAATTTCTTTTAAAGAAGAGAAATGGAATAACTGTTTATTTCTTTCCTTCTCACTTCAAATATGAGATTTACTTTCAAAAACCCCATTAAGAGTTTGATGTGTTTGCTGAAAAACGGCTGCTGAGTTAAAAAGCACCAGCAAATTACATTGGCCTGCAGCTTCCAGTAGCTGTAAGGCTTCAAGATAAGGCCGAGTTCTTGTCTCAGCTGCAGTGGTGTGGTTTGAATTGATACCAGCCCAAGCAGCAATTACCTTTTCACATGTTGGGTGGCAGGAGGGATTCCATTATTTGTCAGTCTCCATGATAATGATAAACAGGTGTTAAGTGCCAGCAGGTAAGCTAGACATGGTACCAGATACAGAAACAAGGACACTGCCCGCAAGTTGCTTCAGCCAAGAAGAGACAAGGCAATGAATCTGCCATGGGTTTGGACTCCAGCCTCATCACAGATCTGGCTTCTATTTGGCAGCCAGTTATTTCCTACAATGTCATGGTAGAGCCTCATTCATGAGCTATTACTGATTATTTGGTCTAAACTAAAGCCTACCTTTATGTTGATCTATGAAAAAAAAATTGATGGAGAGAGGTATTCTGTGCAAATAAATGGCATAGATAAGAGGGGAAAGAATTGTACTACCATGGGAGAACCAAGCTGATTTAAATACTGAACAGACACTCATGTAATCACCAGTAATGTCATAATTCTATGAATCAAGTGGAATCGTTAGACACTGTGCGTTCAAGTCCAGAAGCAAATGATCTCTGTTCACATTTGAGCTGGAAAGGGCATTTTAGATCTGACATGGTCATTCTACATATGTGGAAATTGAGCCTGAGAGAGTAAAAAGACTTTCCCAGGAAGTCTGAGTGTATCCACGATGCTCATTACCAGTGTTTAACCTCCCAATCACAGGAATAAAGGAAACTGAGTATTTGGAAGCCAGTCTGGGATAGATCTGATAAACGCATAGACACACACACACGAACACACACCCTTATTTCCACACCAACTGCACCTTTTTCCTAGACTTAAGCAGGTATTTCCAGCTGTGAGCATAATCACCTATCTGCCCTAGACACACTCGTAAACTAATTAAATAATCTGGTTTAGGAAAAAACTACAGGATGGAAATCCACTACACTACCTGTGAAAGTGTATAGTGTGGATTCTGAGGGACTCAGTATAAAATGAAGGCATAGAGACCTAGAAAGTGTAACCAATAACAGTGACAATGGGAAACCATCCCAGCACCGGTGGCCAGAACCTGGCCAGACATCTTGACCATCACCATTCCACCTTGATCTCTCCCCTGGACTTCAGAGATAACCCTGCACTGGTCTCTCTGCTTCAACTCTTACCCACAACCTTATTCCCCTTCTAATTCATTCTTGATACAGGAGTCAGAACTTTTCAAACATAAATCAGATCTTGTCATTCTTCAGCTTAAAGTCTTCCAGTGGCTTCCTGTTGTACTTGGAAAAAGTCTTTACCTGGCACCTAGGGCTCTTCATGATCTTGCCAGGCTCACCAACTACCTTGTTTCCCTGTGCCCTCCTTGCTCCATTCCTTTGCCCAGTTCCTTAAGCAACCCCAGGAACATTGTGTCACAGGGCCTTGCCACTGGATCTTTCTTCCGTAGGAACACTCTTCCAAAAACATATCTCTGACCACCCTTTTATCCTTTGTCACACTACCCTTGTTTCATTTTCCTTTACATCACACATCACTTTGAATTACCTTAATTTACTTCTATGTTTATTATCTGTTTTCCCATCAAATCTTTCTGGTGGTCTATGGACTGGCAGGGAGAGAATACATATGTACAGTGGAGTCAGGTTAAGTTTCAAATTCCACCTTCTCAGAGAAGAAAATGTCACCCAGAGTGGGGGGAAATGAGGGGTCCTGCAGTTTTCAATGACATGCTTCATGCAGGTATGGAGAGTTCCACACTCCATACTCCCAAGCTGAGAGGCTCAGTGCTTGCTGTTCTCCAATCCTTTACACTCAGAGTTCTCCCACCATTCAAGATGCACTTGCAGTGCAAGGAATCATTTACAAAGCCAAGATCTCCTGATCCTTCAGACAGGCTCATTTTTGGCAGGACCATGTATGCACTGGGGTATGGAGAAGAGACTCAGCACCCATATGTTTCTATCTCCAATTTCTTGACATCTAGAAAATGCATTTTCCTCACCTCCTCCACCTGAAAGGTAAGCTCCAGAAGAGACAAGGAATCTAAGTGGTTATTCCCAGTATCTCCAAAAGAATCTCCCTAAATGAGGGCCATGTGTTAAATAGGTGTGCAGGCAATTCTCACTAAATGAGTTGAAAATTGGTAAAGACACTCACAAATGAAGTCCACTAAATCAGGCAATTCATTCTGGCCTTCCCTCTAGTTAGGTTAATTTAGTAAGATTTATAATAAGTGGCTCCTCTCATCCTCTAAGTAAACCCCATAATAACTCCTAATTCTCTGACAGATTTATTTTGTTCCTGAAGTCACCACATATTTGCAGGAACTCCAAAATAATTGAGGAATTGGGGGTGGGGAGTAAAGGGGGATGAGAATTTAATGAGGTCCAGTGGCAATTAGCTCACAGAAATACATCTAAAACAGAACCACCCAGGGGTGCTGGATGTCAGCTGTGCACTTGACTCCATGTTTCCTAGTAGCCAAAGTGAATATTATGCATCCAAACACCACCAGCCTGCCCCTTGTTCCCAATAAACCCTGTAGTGCCTTCCAGGGTCAGCACCCATCTGCCCTGCATGTGGGTAGGTATCAGTATCTATATTTCTCTTAGCCAGCAATCATAATACACTTCTTTCTCTTTCAAAAATGGGAAGGGACTTACTATTTTCTCAATTATCTTTTCTCTTTGCCTAAAGCCCTCAGTTTCAAGCCTATTGTCTTTTACATGTTTTTGGAGATTCCTCTAAATCTTTGGTTACATGCCACACAGAATAAAGCAGTCAATGATTTCCACTTGTTTGTTTCAATCTGTTTTTAATAGCAAGACTAACTTCCTTACCAAAGATTAAGGCCTAAACTAGTTTCTGAACTTTTATTTTATCTTTTATTTAAATTTTAATTAGTTAACATACAGTGCAATATTGGTTTCAGGAATAGAATTCAGTGACTCATCACTTACATCTGAACTTTTAAAACAGAATTTTTTTAATGAATAGGTCCACTCATTTATTCTGTCAGTCATTCATTTGCCATGATGCGCTGTGTAGTTGCAAAGTGGTTTTCCTTGGACCTACTATTGGTGAGTATGTAAGCCACATAGATGGGACAGAGGCACACTGGGAGCTGAGAAACAGCAAGGACTCACATTGGAGCAGCACGGATATTAAATAAGGACTATGAGTCCCAGCCTAATTGCAAAGTGATGGCCCCGTTAAGTAGGCCCAGGGTCTGAAACAGGACTCAGTGCAATCTTGAAATCATGTAATTTTTCGCCTCAATAAGCATGCAAATGTATTAGGGGGAGAAAAGAAGAAAGGGGTCTTGATTCAAAGACTTCTGAAAATGACAAGGATGAATGATAAAGGGGCTTAGATTACAGACACAATGAGTTGGCACCCACCCCCCACCCCCCTTGCTCAGCACCTTGAAGAGGGTAAGACCTCCAGTGCAGGAAATCTTGTGCCTAGCCTAAGAAAGTCAATCATGCCTGGAGATTCAGGATTCAGTGGGGAGAAAGCCATTCATGATCCTCCTGCTGCACTAAGCACTGCTCTGAGGCAGATGGAGGGGCTGCCAGTTGAGTGGCAATGAGGAAAGAGAAAAGGGAACATAGGCCAGACCCCTGCCTTAAAGGAAGCATGATAGAGAAGATGAAGCTTAAGAGCTGAGCCCACACAGATGTGCATCGCCCATGTCTCATTATCTCAGAGAACAAGCAGGGTGCATTTTCATCTTGGAATTTTTCTGAGCCATGGGCATTCTCTAGATAATTCAGACATGTCCTAACCATACAATTAGAAGAGCCAGTGATCTTAAAGGAACCAGTCTAAACCAGAATGGGAAAAATATTTGAAGAATTTTCTGACCATGTCATTGGGGTTAGAAAAGACAAAAATCAGAGTACTTCTCTACTTTTCTGGAACATGCCATTTGGATCCATGGAAGGATGGGGAGCTGCTCGTGTTTCTCACCAGCATCTGCCCCAATCCTCACATACTCCTGATGAGCCAGAAAGTGCCTTCTGTACGTGGGCTGCCCCATCTGAAAAAGCAGCATGCTGAACCTCGGGATGAAATCACGAAGCTTCGGGACTGGAGCCTGCACAGGGTGGTGTCCATAGAACTTATTCCCTTAATTCCTGGAAACCAATTCTTGCATAACTCCAGGAACTGGAAAATGTAATCTCTGGATCTTCACCTTAACATAAATAAGGAAAACATACATTCTTAGGACTAAAATGACAAGTGTACAATGGTACACCCTCTAGAATCCTGTAGGAAGTAGAGTCCCCAGTTTCAATATGGGAAGGAAAAGCAACAAAGGGTGATGTCCGATGCAAGAAGGTATCTTCTCCATTCTGGAAATATTATTTCCCTGTTTTTCAGGAGTTAAGACTTTGGTGACAACACACTCATCAAGAATTTAGATTATAGGAAAGGGGAAAAGCAGCATATTCCCAAGAAAGAGCAAGCCTCTTCTCCTTCCTATATTCTTTAATTCCAAAGTAATCCCATTTTAATTACATTTATAAATTTAAAATGGTTAACATAGGACCATATTAGACACTCACACCCACCTTAAAGCTGCACTTTAATTTCCAACTCAATTGCACATATAAATTTGAAAACTGAATCCTAGGCAGACGAGAACAATTTCACAGCCTCCCTCACATGCGCTGCTTTGAAAACCACATTGCACTTTTAATACCTTCAATTGCATGTATAAATTTTTTAAAAGTTAATGCCACACTGTAGAGAAGAGCTTTAATTGAGTGCTAACGAGCTGCCAGATCAGCTTCCAGCCAGCCCCATTACACAGCAGGGAGCCACACAGGGGTCCCCAGGATAGGGAACTAAATGCATCTAAATAAACCACATGCACCAGCCACCTTCCCATGCAGTCCACACTGGCACTAAGCCCTGGATTTTAGATCCTTGCCCCTAAGTTTGGTCTCTTCTCTGAAATGAAATTGAGCCAGGCACACTCTAGAGCACATCAGCCCCCACAGGGGAGAGCAGCCCTGGGGCAATTGGAATTTGAGGCTGTTCTGTTGAAAGTGACTGTGGCACTTGTAGCTCTTTAAGGCCCTGGAACGTAAGGGCCAGAGATAACCTAAGAAGTCTCCCAGGCTTACTACCCTACTTTATAAATGAAAAAATAAGAAATATATATCAAGGTCACACAGTGAGTTAGTCATCAGAATGAGAACTTGATCTCATTTTCTCAACTTGTAATCCACTGCTACACCAAGGCATTTTTAAATTTTGGATTTCATTTTAACAGAAGAATACACACACATTATTTTAAAACACAAAAAATCCTATGATGTAAATGGGCAGCTCTCTGTCTCACCCTCCTCATTGCTGATCCCCACTCTTCAGAGGCATCCATGTCAACCCCCGGAGGCCTCCATTCCTGAGCTCCAAGCTTCTGGAAACTGCTGCACAGTTCTCATCCACTTACTTCTGGAAATTCCTGTCCAACAGTTTCCTGAACCCTGGATCTTCATCCAAAGATATAATTCTATCTTTCAAGCTGCTGTTGACAAGACCAGCCCCACTCTGACCCCTCCCATGCAGCCCACCATCCCTTCTACAGTTGCTCACTTCTCAGTAAGTCTGTAGGAGCTTCTCCTTATCACTAGTATTTGAACATTGACAGTGATAGGGTAGGAGTTTTCCCATTCATTGTATTGGGCACTTGGTTAGTCCTTCCAATATGGAATCTCATTGCCTTCAGTAATGGTATATTCCAGGAAATATTTCTTTGAAAAATATCTTCTCTCTATGTAACTCCCATTAATTAAAGGATGGGCTTTCCAGATTGATCCACGTGTTTTTTTTTTCTATATCTGACCTACTGGATATTTTGTACTGCTTCATTAACTTTATCTTCAAAATCCTCCACTAAATTTTAAAATTCCTTTTACCATATATTTAGTTGTTAAGGGCAATCCCTTCTTTTTTGATTGTTCCTTTCCATAGCACCCTGTTCTTTCAGGGATACAAACATTTTATTCTGAGATCAATTAGAGGACTTTTTAAAAGTTTTCTTCTGCTCCCTGCATTGTCTTTTTTCTCCTGGTTCATTTTTTAAAACAGTGTTTGCATTGGTCTCCATTTTTCATATTAGAGCCTTTTGTTAAGTGCCTGGTGCTCCTTGGCTCTCATGTAAGAGGAAAATACTAAAAAGCTAAATGGAGATTTTGTGTGCATGAGCTGAACTTGTATAATAACCCTCGGGGCTATGCACAGATCTTTTGGTACTCCTCCTTCTGGGCCCATGGTAGGACTTCTGGTCTTTGAAGTTAGCTGTGGCCACATGACTTATATTGACCAATCACATATGAGCAGAATGGTATGTCCCTCTACCAGGGCTGACAGCAGAACTCCAGATGGTGGCTGCAACAGCTTTTGTCTTGAAATGAGGATGACTCAGAGAAGAACCCCTAAGCAATCCACAAGAAACAGTTAATGTGAATAAGAAATAAACTTTGTTAATATAAGCCACTGAGATTCTAGAACTGCTTGTTACTATAGTATAACCTATACTATCCTGAAAGTACAGAAATGGACACATGGAGCTGCCACATCAAATACCTAGAATATGTGGCATCAGCTCGGTGGTGTGTCAGTGGGCAACAAGAAAATTTATCGGGGGTTAGAGGAATAGTGACCCACATTAGACAATGGGAACCATTTGGCAAAACTTTCACTGGAGATATCTGGAGAAACAGAAAATAACTATGATGTTTAATTTTATGCACAACCTGACTGGGCCACAAAGTGCCAGATACTTGGTTAAATGCTATCTGGGTGTGTCTGTGAGGGTGTTTCTGGATGAGATTCACATTTGAATCAGTAGACTGAATGAAGCAGATTGCATTCCCTAAAGTGGGTAGGCCTCATCCAATCTGTTGAAGCCCTGAATAGAACAAAAGACTGAATAAGAAAGAATTCTCTCTCTGGGCTTGACTGTATTAGAGCTGGGACATAGGTCTTCTGTCTTCAGACTTGGATTTGGACTAGAAATTACATCATTGTCTCTCTTGATTCCCAGGTCTCTAGTCTCCCTTTCTAGATGATAGCTAGATAGATGAGAGAGAGAGAGAGAGAGAGAGAGAGAGAGAGAGAGATGTTATATAGAGATATATATTATATATAGATACATACAGTTAGAGATGAGAGAGAGAGAGAGAGAGAGAGAGACCCTATTGTTTTGGTTTCCTTGGTGAATCCTAATACAATAATCTCATGAACTTGCAGTGCTAGAGCAGGGCATCAGGACTGTGCATTTGTTGATGTTGGTTACATTTTGCATAAAGATAAATACAAAAGATTGTAATGAGTTTAGAAAAGAACTGTGAGTAACCAAGTAGGAATGCAGAACAACCGAGTCAATAATTTGGGGACTTTTATGGTTGGAAGAGGTAGCTGCTTCTCACACTCAAACAGTAATAGAAAAACCTGAGAAGAAACATAAGAAGAAAACATTTTAAAGGATGATTATAAATCAACCTTAAAGTAAGACCCACAAAAGCATGTCCTCCAACCCAGTGCTAAAACTCCTGAATGGACAAAGATACTCATTTAAAAATAAAGATACAGCTTCGAGGAAATCCTTCCAAATGAAAGTATGGCTTAAGGAAGAAGCTAGAGCTGTGGCTCTCTCACCAAAGCCTGATCAGAGTTTTTCAAGGATCTGCAATTAGATTAGAAAGAGACATGAGAGCAAGTGAACGAATAAATATAGCACATTGAAAAAGTTTTTCTGTGTGTGGATATTCCCCTCATGGAGAGGACTATAATGAAATAAATAAGCTAACTATGTTTTGGAGAGCTTTATATTGTCAAAAGAACTATCAGCCTGGGGGCGCCTGGGTGGCTCAGTCAGTTAAGCGGCCGACTTCAGCTCGGGTCATGATCTCGCGGTCCGTGAGTTCGAGCCCCGCGTCGGGCTCTGTGCTGACAGCTCAGAGCCTGGAGCCTGTTTCAGATACTGTGTCTCCCTCTCTCTGACCCTCCCCCATTCATGCTCTGTCTCTCTCTGTATCAAAAATAAATAAACATTAAAAAAATTTAAAAAAAAAAGAACTATCAGCCTGGACTGAGACTCTTCAAAACTTAAAATGACCCCTGAGCTTCCTTGAGCTTCCATTATCTATGAGTATGAATTAGTATAAAAGTCTGCTCACTTCCAAAGGAAAGCATATTCCCCAAAATCCACCTCAAATGAGACAATGGAGGTCAATAAAAAAGAAAAGACATGGAAAAAGGCAGAGCAAGGAACCACAGAACACAATGGGCAAGGAACAAGTACAGGAAAATGAATCAAGGTATAATCAAGGAGCATCTTCCCCTCTTAGACCAGGGGACTCTAATTATGACTGCCCGGTGGGATTCACCATTGCATGACTCCTCTCGTTTCCATTTCTAAATAAGAGTGTTTGTTGGAGTTATTCTGTCCTGTTCCATAAGTATATATTGGGTAGGTGGAGGGGAGGTAACAACTTGTTTATTTTGTTACTTGGCTTGTTGTTTGGGGTTACATATATGTTTATTTCCTGGATCACCAGACTGCTAAGAGCCACTCATGGACGAGAGGTAGAGACTCCTGAGCATCATCCCTTGAAGAGACTAGTAACATGTACTTCTGTTTTAGAGGTTGAGCTTTATGAGACAGTAGAGAGATCTACCTCCAGGAGAGATAAGTATACTTTGCATGTGGGAAGAAGAGTACATAGAATATTTAGGGACCAGATGGGAAGACTGTTGTCCAAGTTATTCACAAATATTCTGGTTCTTCTCCTTCCAGGCACATGGTAAAGTTTCACTCCCTCACCAGCTATAAAGTTAGACAGGCCTATGGCTTGCTCTGGCCAATGAAAAGTGTGTGGGTATGGTATGTGTCACTTCCATAGGGAACTTTAGGGATCAGTGCAGAATCCACAACACTATTTCCTTTTGCCATGATGATGGCCAACATGCCTGATAATAGCTGTTCCACTGAGTGCCAGGATAAGGACAACTCAGAGCAGAATTACTGACCAACCAATGATACAGATGTAACTCAAGTGGGCTTAACTTTGATTAGGCTGTGCTCAATATCTGAAAATCTTGTATTAAATGCCCATCAGTTTCCCCAAAAAGGAATCATCCAGTGTCCTGCTAGGAGGAATAGTTGACTGATTCAGGAGGAAGATGAAAGAAGGGGATTGAGAGCCTTGCTGTTTAGTATGCAAACTTTCACTTAGCCCTGCTTTATTTTCCAAATAATGTCTCACCTTGTCCTCCATGCATACCTCCCAATTTCTGTTGGATGGGAGCAATCACACAGCAACACACGTTGAGGGAGTTAATATGGGTCTACTGTTTTTTAGCAATTTGACATTTTCTCAGCCATAGAGGCAACTAGGGCATCCAAATTCAAGGCCCAAGACTTTCCAATGTGGTGTTGTTTGCTTGACACACCCACATGCACACAAACAGGCACGCATGGGCTTAAGTTTTAACATATCCATTTTAAGGCAGTTTCTTTTTTCCTTTTGTCTGCTTTCTAGCTCCGAATACATATAATCATCTCTCACATGCTATGGTCTCTTTTTTTAATCTCTTTGTACTCATTGATGTTTCTTATTTATTTTTTTATTTTTTATTTTTTGCTACCACTTTAGTGAACTTTGAAGGCAGAGTCAAGATGAAATCATATGTTCATATCACCAGGTGTAACCAAATATTCTCCACCAGTCACTTAAAATTCACAGCATTCCTTGCTGCCATGAGGGAATGAGGCTTATTTATCAGTCAATATTTATTTAGAAGTATTGACTGAGAAATTCACATACCATATGGAAGTTACCATCATAGGAACAAAAAAAGAGCTAATTTTATTATTCTTATTCTTATTCTTATTCTTATTTAGAGCTCCCTCTCTCATCCTGTATTTTTTCTCTCTTTTTCCTGAGTTCATAAGAGTGTAGGAATTATGTATCACCCACCTTTGTAGCTCCAGAACCATCTTAATGATGATTAATTAATAATCAATAAGTGTTTGTATAATATCTATGACATAGCTCCACCCTCAAAAAGAATAGGTATGTTAGCAGACACACAGATACAGATAATAAATACAAAGTGTAAAATTTGAAGGGATTAAATACAAATGAAGTCAAGCAGATTTTTTTAAATAAAGTTTTTCAAAACAAAAACCAAGACTTGGCAAGATTAAGCAAATTGTCCAGCATCACAAAGTACTATAATTACTGTCTTCATATATATATATATATATATATATATATATATGATCTAAAAGAGTTTAACAAAGCTAGACCCCAGTTAGCTAATGGCAAAAAAAAAAGATTTTTATACCCAGGTGGTACCTACTCTAACAAAGCACTTCTTAGAGCTCAAGATTGATTTTGACTAAGGAGTTTTATGAGAGGAGATGGGGTTTCAACAGCAACCTGAGTGATCAGGAGAGTGTGTCAACATTCCCAAAGCAACACTTGGAGAGGATTCTCAATATTAAGTAAACCCAGGGGAATTCATTTATGTTTGAAGGAATTATGAGCCTTCATAGAACCATGGAAGTCACTCTGCCCACGAACCCCTGCTGTAGACCCTTCTCCTAAATTCCCAAAAACATGATAAAAGTGAAGTCCTTGTGTCCTCAGGGGGATCAGGAAAATGTTAATGATTTAATCTGAGGCATTCGTGTCATTTATGGAGTGCCCTCTCTGGATCATCATTTCCACACACTTGACTCATTAAGTGTGACCCTCCTGACAATCCCACTAAACAAATGGAGAGCCTGAGACTTGCTCAAGGTCAAACATTCCAAATTCCAACCCAGACATTTGACCCCAGTTCCATTGCTTCTCTCACTAGTGTGTTCTGCCTCCATGTACTTCATTTGAAATTATGGTATCTGCTTTCCCTAGCATCATTTTCTCTTCCATGGTCCCCCTTCCCTCACCCTACTAGGGCAAGTACCAAGGAATCATGAGATAGCTGAAAGGTGGGAAGAGAAAGAACCAGAAGCAGTGTAGTTCCTGAATGGCTGAAATATGCTTAAACTTAGGGTGTGTGGGTGGCTCAGTCAGTGAGCATTAGACTCAGGATTCAATTCTTCATCATACTGGACATGGGGCCTGCTTAAGATTCTCTCTCTCCCTCTCCCTTTGCCCCTCTCCCACTCGCTTGCACTCATGTGCAGTCTCTCTCCCAAAAAGAAAAAAATGAAACATGCTTAACTTTAAACTCGAACTCTAAGCAAAGTCAAAACAACCAATCAGATCAGATAGATGCTCTGACAACTATCAGGGGCCCCTTGAGGATGCCTCTTGTTTAAAATAAAAGAGGGAAATACCTGGGGGACAGCAGAGCTCCATTTAGATGCTTATAGATGAGAGAGTGGGAAATTAAGGAGATGATGGACAGAGAGAAGGGAAGAAAGTTGGGAACCCTACTCTGCAGAGGAGAAAGGGCCACACTGGGCTTGCCAAGATAATTCCCTGGAGAGCATCAGAGGGTTTGCACAGAGGCTGGCCCATGAACTCCCACTCAGATGGTTCCAGTATGAGGACAGGAAGCAGCCTTTAGACCCTGTCTGATCTCACAGATGCGAGTAGGAGGGCTGAGTCAGAGAAGCTGGTAAGGAGCCGCAGTGCAATGAAATCATACAATCTTCAAATCAGGTTGAAAATCTCCACTCCAGTGGACTGATTACCAAGACTTTGATGGCTCATGTACTAGTTTTTAAAGTCCTGAGAGTTCAGGCTCCCACTTCTAATCCTGGTTGGAATTAGCCGTTGAAGGCAGATGTGTGAATCAGACAGGGAAATCAAAGCAAACTTGTACAAAATGAGAAATCAGGGAAGTAGGAGGCAAAAATGTAGCTCTGGAGATGTCCTCTCCAGAGCATCACCCTATCTCTCTGCTGTGACTTAGAGGTTCTTGCAGTTTAACCTTTTTCCCTCAATTTTTGTTATTTATTGTTTGTTTGCTTGCTTGCTTATTTACTTTACTGATGTGTAATTAACACAGTGTTATAATAATTTCAGGTGCACCATATAATGATTCAACAATTCTATACATTTCTCAGTGCTCATCAAGATAAGTGCCCTCCTTAATCCCCTTTCTCTATTTCACCCAACCCACGACTCACCTCCCCCCTGGCAACCACCAATTTTTTCTCTGGATTTAAGAGTCTGCTTTTTTGTTTGTTTGTTTGTTTGCCCCTTTTTTATGTTTGTTCATTTGTTTTCTTTCTTCAATTCCATATATCAGTGAAATTATATGGTATTGTCTTTCTATGACATGTTTCCTTTTGCATTATACCTCCTAGGCCTATCCATGTTGTTTCAACTGGCAAGATCTCATTCTTGTTTACTGATGAGCAATGCTGCATTGTATATATACCACATCTTCTTTATCCATTCTATCCATGGACACTTAGGTTGCTTCCATATCTTATCTATTAAAAATAGTGCTGCAATAAACATAGGATGTGCAGTTCCATATTTTAAAGGCCTCTAACCAAATGACTGGCCAAAATTGTTTTTAGAGTGTCTTTAACATCCTGGTTGTTCTAAATCAATGGGTGAGGTCAGATAATTTCAGTCAATGCAAGTAAGGATTAAAGACATAAGATAAAACCAATAGGAGAACCTTTTATAGATGGAATGAGAGCCAATGGATTAAGACCATTAAATAACATTTACTGGATATTTACTCTATTCCAGACAGCAGTGTAAGATGCTTTATAAACATTATCCTATTTAATCCCCATGAGAACACTCTCAAGAAGGTATTCACAGATGAGAAAACTGAGGCTCAGAGTAGTTCAGTGGCTAAGCAAGATAACAATTGTAGCAAAACTAGCATTTTGAGCCCAGTTTTCTCTGATTCCAAATCTTATCTCCCCTACACCATGTTCTACAACTCCAAATCACATCTATGGCAAGCAAGCTACTTCATCTTACTGTCTCCTATGATAAGAGTTTAAACTGGAACAAGTCCTAAAACACAGTACCCCCAGGACGCTACTACATGTCAAACCTTTTTGCTATTTCATAGCTATAAATTAGCATAGGCAAAGGGTTGGGCAGGGAGGACTCTCTCTCTCTACCACCATAGGAACAAGAAAAAAGTAGAAGCTAATTTTTTATTTAAATTTAGGAGTCTCTCTCTCTCTGTCTCTGTCTCTCCCTCTCTTTCCCTCTCTCTCTGTCCCTTCTCTACTCCCTTCTTCTCTCATATGGTGGGTGAAATCACTCAGTTTTTGCCAACTCATTTCCCCCACCCCCATCCCTAGCTCCAACAGTCTCTCTTGCCTTCTGATCTTCAGCAATGTATTCATGTATTCATTTAAAAGTTCTGTCTGTGCTGAAGCCGGTGCTGCTTGTAATTGCTGGCGGCCAAAAGCTGTTCTGTTTTTTCTGGCTGAGTGTACCAGGCAATCATCAGCTGTAATTATTTCGGGTCTTGTTACAGATGGAATTTCGAGGTTTTCAGTCTTAAACAGAATTCATTATTCAAATGTCTCCAGAGCTGACAGCAAGGGGCAGGGGGCGAGCCTCCTGTGAGCCCAGGAAACTACAGAAGGTTCAGGAGAAGAGGGCTGGCCAGGTCTCCGACACCGTGGTGACTTAATGTGTCTTTTATCCCCAAATCTGGAAGCTTGAGCCCCCAGGTGCTCATGCCATTATCTCACTTTTGGGACTCAAGTTCAGTCCTGTTAACTTTTCAATTCCTTTACCTCAGACTTTCCCTGGGACACAAATGTGACCTTACACATCTCCCTTCTCCAAATCAAAAAATCAACCATGGTAGGCACATCTTTAGCACCACAAAATGCAATCATTGAGTCTCAATTCCTCAGAACCTTTGGTGAATTAATAGTGAGTTTCTTGGGAACAGGGCTCTTC
Organism: Panthera uncia; assembly: GCF_023721935.1. NCBI lineage: Eukaryota > Metazoa > Chordata > Mammalia > Carnivora > Felidae > Panthera > Panthera uncia. The sequence goes on along the minus strand of NC_064808.1, from coordinate 81,791,702 downwards.
TAAGAAACAGGGCAATTTCAAAGCTGTGAGGGAGAGAAGTTCTCATGATATCAACTCCATTGGTACCAGGCTACAGTCCAGCTTTAGAAACTTATATTAGTGGGTCTCCTGCTTCCTGAGAGTTTCATGAGCTGGTAGGTTAGGTGCTCCTGCAACTGCTCAAGTAGTCCCCCAGCCCTAGTGGGAAGGAGCCTCTAGAGAGGAGGACTGACAGGTGGAAAGACCAAAGTTACAACTCTTAGGACATCTTTGAGGACCAGATTTGCATGGAGAGCAACTGTAAGGCCAAGCTATAGAGGAGAACTTGGGGACAACAGTTATTGAGTGACTGAGCCATTCGTCATAATGGCTTTGTCAGCACATCCCTCCACCCCTACTCCAAAATTATGGGGAACAGCATGCTCACAATCTCTCCCCATCTCCTATCCCAGAGGGAAGGGCCAAGTGCCCAGTGAGGATCCAAATGAGAAGAAACCCAGTGCTCTTGCAGAGGATTACATCTCTGGCTCAAAAGGTAACTGCAGCCCAGATGCTTCTTCCACTGCTCTCGGCAATTTCAAACTTATCTTCAGTCTGCTGTTGAGCTACTGCTGTGTCTCTTGCCATTTTGTCTTCAATCTGAATTGTGGGATGTAGTTTCTCACTCATATAATTACAGGACTCTCTCTCCCCCACTCTCTCAAACACGCACACATGCACGCACGCACTCACACATGCACACACACACACACACACACACAATCTCCCTTCCCATCCTTCTCTCCCAGGCCCCTCTTTCTTACTCCATTTCTCTCAGTTCCCCTTTCTCTTTCCTGCTTTTCTTACCCTCTCTGACTCATGTTCTTCCTTTCTCCCACCAATTTTCTTGCTTATTCTAATTTTTCCACACTGCCTCACACTCCTTATCCTCCCTTCCACACACACATATCCACACCCTTTTGCCTGGTTATGTCCCTCCCTCTCAGATAAAAAAACCCTCACACAGAGTCCTGAGAGTGGCACTCCCTGACTGAGAACTTCAGAGTGGCAAGCATGATGGGACTGAGACAGGAGGAAGAAACAGCAGGGAGCTGCAGGAACAGATGGCAAGTCATCTCTGGCTGCACAGAAGCAGAGGCAGCCCGCACCCCCAACTCACCACCCAGAGGTACCAGCCCATCACACTCCATTCCTTTGGTGGCTCCAATATGCCACCACAACAATGCTCCACCTATTCCACCTGGCACGTATTCATGAGGGTCCTACTATGCACTTAGGTTTGCCAGGTGAGCAAACAGGCAAAAAAAGTAGTGAAGAGGTCAGAGTCTCCTCCAAGTGGCCGATCTACAGCCTACATGGGAAATCTACAATTACACAGACTGCTGCCTGGTAGCTTTATGTTCTGTGTACTTCAACCAAGGAACAAGGCCCATGGAAGCCTCATATCTCAGTTCTAAGTAAAACTGGGAGACTAGAGCTTGTGATATTCTGTGTTCAACTCTTGTTTTATTGTGTGAACAGTAAGTAAGGAACATTTGACAGAAGTCACCTATGAAAGTAGTTCTATGACCATCAATGAGGAAGGGAACTAATTAATATCTATGATAATTTTCTGTATCAAGTGTGATGATAAGAACATTGCACATATGATCTATGTAATCTTTACAGCAACACTGGTATATAAATATCCCCCATTTAACCCATGAAGAAATGGAGTCTGAACTTACTATATGACTTGCTGGTAAGTGATGGAGCAGAAGTTGACCTTACTTAGATCTTACTGATGCCAAAATCTGGACTACTAGATGAATCTAGACTACTGGATAGATATATGCCAATTCATCTCTGCACCCAACACCAACATACTGCCTGGCCTTGGGAAGGACTTTATAAATGGGGCTAAAAGTCTGCTATACAATATGGCTTGGTTCCTGCTCATAAAAGGGATATAGTTGTGGTAGCAAATACATGAAATAACTGAGCACTTGTGCAGGAACCTGTACAATTGGATCCCATTGTAAATAATCTACACCACAGAGATCATAGAATTCAGTGGTCAGACTGGTCAACAAGGCTTCATGGTGAGAAAGGAAAATTGCTGAGCCCTGAATGTGTGTAGGTGAAAGAAGAAGCAACAAATGCGCTAGCAGGGGAAGCAGCAAGAGCCGGTGTTGACTGGGAATAGTGCTGTGTATACTGCAGAGAGTGAACCCACACATAGTCGAGAAGATGGACCACACACTGGGAAAAGTAGCAGGCACAATGCTGCAGACATCTGGGGCAACCCAGTACGAGAGCTCCAGGCCAGTGATAGAGATGGCATTTATTGAGAAGCAGCAAGGACTGATCCTAAGTAGAGTAATACCATATGACAATAAACTTATTTTCAGGAAGATTAAATGGGTAGTGGGTAGACAGATTAACAGGAAAGAGAATTGTCAAGAGACAATTATAATCATCCAGGTATGAAGTAATGAGAGATGAAACTGACATGGTAGAAGTAGAAGTAAAAATAAGGTAATGGATACAAAACAAGCATTAGAAAACAACAGGTCCTGAAGACTTTAAGTGATGGAGCGAGAGGAGAAAGTCAAGAAAAATATGACTTTGGACAGTAAGGCAAATAAGGAGAGTTGCTAATAGAGTGAGGTATCAGAGAGAATATGACTGATGGACAGGACAGCTGGGAATTCAGACATTGATTCGCCTAGAGTATGTTGAACACTTCACCTGCCACAAAGGATTGTACTCAGCATCAAGAGAAAACATATACATATGAAAACAACCAGAACACAAACTACATATGGAATGGATGAACAAATGGAAGACGTGGTAGTGTCAACTCTATGCATAAATACTAGAATTGCATTCGTAAAGGGAGCAGAGTCAGGCTCAGTAACTTTTCATGCATTTAAGAGTAAAAGAATAAATTGAACAAATTTTGAGCAATGTTCTGTTCTCCTCTCCTTGTTTCTCTTAATGTCTCCCTCCCCCACCCCACTTCTTCATTTCCCTCCACCCAACCTCAACCCTGCTTCTCTTCCTTTCTCTGCCTCACTCATGAATTTTCATGCTCACACCACCAGGAAATCTGACAGCAGGCCTCAATGACCTTTGATGGGCTCTATTTCTTTCTATTCCTACCACACCCAATGTTCACAGTATTTTTTTTATCTAGTTGAGTAGCAATTCTGAGTTGGGTGCTGCATACAGATATTTCTCCTTTTTGAGCCTTAGGAAGACTGAAAAAGGGAGGAGGGCCAGAGGGTAGATGCACATAGTGAATATCACTAAATCAGGCACAGGTTAGTGAGCTTTTCTCATATCTGCCTCAGGAATCCTGACAAATCAAATCCACACTGAGACCTGGGCAGGTTGCAGGCCCTGGGGAAGAAGCAGCCAGCATCTGGAGAGGCACCCAAGGGAAGTGGCAACATCAGGCCAAGTTTCAGCAAGCAGTCAGACCGAAAAATCCAAGACAAAGAACAGGGGGATTGGAAGACGAGTGACTGCCAGTGATTGAGAAATCAGAGCTCCCCATACTGGAAGCCCAGAGGACTGGGGGGCCAGAACAGTGCTCCAGTGAACAATGGCAAAAGGAAATAGAACCACCCTTCTAAGAAGGGCCAAAGGGAGTGATAAACAATTATTTCCACGTTATATTGAACCCCTCTCTTATGACAATTCCAGACTCTATACTATATCAACTAACCCTGAATATCAACAATAACAATATCACCATGAAGTAATATTATTATCCTCACCTTGCAAAAGAAAAAAACAAAAAACAAAAACAAAAACAAAAACAAAAAACAAGACTCAGCAAGGCTATCATTTTGCCTGAATCACACATAGCAAGGCAAAAATTGAGACTCCAACCCAGGTCTATCTAATCTCAAGAATAGGAGTTTTAAAGAAAGAGACAAAGCAGGAGAGAAACTATAGGAACTTGCTCCTAGAGATGGAAGTAATGCAAAAAGCCCAGATGAGAATTCAGAGTGGCTCCAGACCAAACCCAGTGCCTCTGATTAGCAAGATCTGAAATCTCACCTGCTTGAGAGAAGGGCTCAACTTGGGTTCTGGGGATTCACCTGGGACTGCACCAGATGCCAGACTGACCAGGGTGGGGGTGAAGAAGAAACCCTGAGCTTGATTTTATTTGCCCAATATTTTGGAACTATTTCAAAGCCACTTCTGGAGCTGTAGTTTTCCAAGTCCTGCATACAAACTGTGGTCTTAAGCGTTCATCAGCTCAAGTGATTCATTAACCTCTTTGGACTTCCAGTGAAATAGGATTAAACACAGCTATTGAAAGTCTCCTCCAGCAATACGGTCCTATGATCGAAGGGTCCACAGTTTGACCTAGACTACAAAAGAAGATGAATCGGGGAGTGGCTCTAAAAGAGCAAAGAGCAAAGGAGAAAAAAAGGAGCCCTCCTCAGGGAAATTTCACAGCCCCAGCTGAATGATACTGGAGGCGGCTTTCCCACCCTTTGGCTTCCTACTAGCTCCCTGAGATGCCCCCTGAAAAAGCATGGGTAGTCTACTATGTCTTTTCTTTCCAGTGTGGAGATGCCATCAAATCCTCTAGAATGCTTCCATCTTTGGTATTCCGTGATCCATGAAATCTGTAAGATGCATCTGTAAGATGTTGGCCTATGATTCCCGTTCAAAAGTGTCCCTATGATGTGTCTTGGACTATATGAGTGAGTGAGGGAGTGAGTGAGAGGCAAGTGGGTAAGTGACAGAAATACTAGATCTGAATCCCTAAGAGTTCTATAATTCAAAAAGGTAAGCAAACTAGATGTGGTGAGCATTGCATAACATATAGAATTGTCAAATCACTATGTTGTATACCTAAAACTAAAATAACATGGCATGTCAACTATACTTCAATAAGTTTTTTTAAAGTAAGCAGACCACATCTTCACCTTTCTTTCCTCATGTAGTTAAAAAAAAAAAAAAAAAAAAACAGCAACTGGGTCTGGCAGAATCCTTGCCACTTAGTAACACTGACTTTGTCATATATATATATATATATATATATATATATATATGTTTATCTTTTAAAAAAACGATTTTAAGCCCTGAAGGAATGTAATTAAAATATTATAATTATTTGTGTTGGAATATTTGCTTTTATCAGCCCCTGTTAAAAATATATGCAAATGTGGAGAGGTTTTAGCATCTTAGTGAGCCTTCTGCCTCCTACTAGGCCCAACATATTCACTCTATGGAAATGTGTTGGTTGGATTCCTTTAAAAATTATTATTTGGTTTTAAAGTTTTTTTTCCCACTTCTCTCTAAAACTGGCAAAATAATTAATTAGTTGCAGAGGGTTTTTGTCTTTGTGTGTTTTCCTTCCTTTCTAGCCCAGATTGGCAAATCAATAGGAAAGAGTGTGACAGAATAAGAAATGCAAAGAAGCATCATTCTCATTCTCGGATGAACTGCCAGATATTTTGAGATCCCTAGGGCTGGCTAAAGGGGCTAGGCCCAGATTTTCATACTATCTTGGATTAATTTTTAATCGTTTCTCCAAAATCATCAAAGCACTTCATAATATTTTATTTACTCTAAAAATATCCCAGGAAGACAGCCAAAGAACCGGAACTGTAAAGGAGGGAGCTGAGGTTCAGAGACTTCAAACCTGCCTTAGGGTCCCACCACCAGGTCAGGACCTACACGCGACTTGGACAGTTGCATCCCTGGGATCGCTGATGGAAGCTGCTGCCCCATCTCAGCAATCAAAAATAAAGTGGTCCCGTGTTTCTGCCTGAAGCTTCTCTTTATATTATTGGAATCCCCTCTTCTCTCAGATCTGATCATCTTCTTTGGTTGAAAACAACCAAATGGACATTTGTTAAGTTTAAGAGAAAAAGAAGTGCTTATCGGAAGGATACTGACATTGGTGCATAAAGTAAGCCTTGGGGAAAGCCAGGAAGCTGCATGAGGACTGGGGGCATTTCTCAGGTATGGTCCCTAGATAGGTCCACTCTGACCGTCTTTGCCCCTCATCTTCCCCTTGTCTAAAGCATATTATTTATTGTCTGTAACTTGACCTGGCTTGGGTTACGAGTTTAGCCCAGTATTCAGGAAACCAGAACGCTCTGACTGGCAGCCCCACTGAAGCCTATGTTATAGAGAAGAGACAGTTCCCCAAAGGAGGGGTTAGTGAGTGTTATAACTACAAGGAGTGGGGAAAGGATACTGGTCAGATGACCACTGTACTTCTAGTCGTGAATGAAACGTCTTGCCCAAGACCACATCACTATGAGAAACCCAGCTCTCCTCTCTCCTGTTCCATTATTCCTCACCCAGTTACACTAGAGGCAACACTGTAAGTCAGTTTCGACAAACCTTATTCCCAGAGACAATGATCTCTGGGATTCTTTCCTGGCTAATGGCATATCAAAGGAGATGATAAGGCATAGAAGGGAATGAGGCATAAAGAAAGGGCATAAGCAAGCTTTTCATATATTCAGATTTTCTATGTCTCACTTTTCCAAATATCATCTCATTTCTGTCAGTTGCTAGTTCTGCGAGGTCTTCATTATTTCTAATTGTCCACATTGCTTTGTTTTCCTTGCCGGGAACAGATTTGCCAAGTGTACGCACAGTCCCAGGCATTCACAGTGGAGAGTCAGCATTAATTTTCTCTTCTCATTTATTAGTGGGTCAATTTTTCTCTCTTGAAACTCTTTTTCCCTTTAATATAATTTCAACTACAAAAAGACTGCCTAAGTCTCCTTGGGCAGTTTTTCTAGCACTGTGGGAGCAAGGCCTTTCTTCTATTGTGATCTTATCTTTTTGCTCCCAGCTTCTTTCTGCTAAGGAAATACTTTCAGTGTCTGCTGGCCTGCACATTTCAAAGAAGGACATGCTCCTCTGCTTGGCTACTTCACCCTAAGTCATCTTTTACAAGGTGAGGCTAAAGGGATCATATCCCTGATTTCTTTCTTCATCAAAAAGGAATGGAAATCTGTGCTTACAAAGACAAAAAAAGTTCTTCAGAAGGCCTCAGCTTTGCCTCCATAGATACAATTTCCCTCTCCCTGATGTTTTTCAATCATTTTCTAGAATTTCTAAAGTATCACTTTAGTGAGTGAAGCCCAAGTGTTCCCTGAAGACTGGATTTCATGGCCCAAGCCTCTCTCCTTGTCTGCTCAACAACTGTTGTTTAGTGTTTGCATAGAACCATGAAAAAGTATGGTTACTGAATTTGTAAATGACTGATGGCAAAGAGACACGAAGAAACTGTGCATGATAAAATTAGTGACTGACCAGCTGAAATTACAAGCAAAACTTAATCATATTACAATGTAATAGATTTAAAAAGATGAAGTACATTTTGTGGGTCCAAAAGAGAGAGAGAAAGAAAGAGAAAAAGAAATTCACTGTGTAGGATAAGAAATACGTGCCTTTGAAGCAGCTCATGGGAGGAAGACTTAGGCAATAGCATATTATAAGCTGACTATGAGTAAACAGAATTGATCAGTTATCTATTGCTGTGTAAAAAACCATCCTCAGCTCCAGCAGCACTTTTTGCAGAAATTGACAAGCAGATTATAAAATATACATGGAAATGCAAAACATCTAGAAAATCTAAAACAATATTTTTAAGAAATAACAAATTTGGAGCTCTCACACTTTCAGATTTCAAAACTCACTATAAAGCTACAGTTATCAAGCCACATAGGAAAGAAATAGAGATCAATGGAACAGAATTCAACAGAAATAAACTTCATGTTTATAACCAACTGATTTTGACAACGGTGCCAAAGAAAATCACTAGGGAAGGGATAGTCTGTTTAACAAATGGTACTGGGACTGAATGTGAAAGAAATAACCTTTAACCTTCACCTCGTACCATACAAAAACAAACAAACAAACAAATAACTCAAAACAAATTGCTCCACATCACATGCATAGGAATAGTCTTTTTCTACATGATCCAATGGGGGAGAATTAAGAAACTCTGGATGGAAAATACAGGGAGAAAAGACCAAGACATAAGACAAGGAAGAATTTTCCATCATATAAGGAAATGCTGACCTAAGATAATTCAAGAATAAGCAGAATACACCTTTGACAATGGTAGGAGTTAATAAAACTTCATATTCAGAACTAATTAATTGTATTGTTGAAAGTTCTTTAAACACTTGCTGCTCTTTTTTCCACTTGACCTAGCAATCATAAATGTATGTAGGAATCACTATGAAGGTAGACTTAGCTATTTCTTCCCAGAGCTCTATCAATTGCTATATCTTAGATTTTGAAGCATTTTTCTTAAATGCATATACATTTAGTACTGCCATATCCTTTTGGTAAATTGAACATTGTTTTATTATGTATTGATCTTCTCCATCCCTAAAAAAATGCTTTAATCTATTTTATCTAATATTAAGAGAGCCATACTAACTTTATTTTGCCTGATCTGTCTTCTTACAACTTTCACTTTGTATCTTTGCATGTTACCTCAGATATGGGCAACTTCCAGTTGAGGTCACAATTTGTTCCTGAACAGTCAGCATCTTAAGTGAAAACTTAATCAGGAGCTTAATCTGTTTTATTTCATTTTTTCCAATAACCCACTACACATCAATCAAAACCACGGACCTATTTTCTAACACACAAATGAATACAGTAAAATACATATATATCAGTAACAAATTTGTTAGATTACAATATATTTAAAATATCCATTCTCAATCACCAAAAAAATCAATATGGTTGTTAGCAAAAGTTTCCTCATTTGCAGGAATATCTCCTCCATTCAATCATTTCTCATACTCATTTTGCTTCCCTTTCCACAATTTTTTCAACTTTCCTATGGACTTGTTTTACAACATTAAGCTAAGTATGAAAGGCAGTGTAAAAACATGTTCAGAACAAGTGTACAATTGCAGAGAACTGCTCAGCTGAGAACGATTCTGAGAGCTTCTCAGCAAAATCCAAGATGAACATCCTCCTTGCTAACACTTGTCAAGACTTTCAAAATCTCTACACGATCTCACCAATTGTATTTATAACATAACTTGTTATTTTTCCTGAAATCGTTTTGCCAAAAATTGAATTGAATTTGGTCGATATAAATATAATTTTCCCCATTAAAACATTGGATGAAAAATGTTGTGCTAGGAAGTATATGTTCTGTAAAGTTTGGCTAGTAAAAAGAACTTTCTACCAAGAAAATCTGAACCAGAGAAATTTCTGCAATTTTGTGTATATCTGGATATTTCCTAACCCATCCTATCATTATTTGTCTTGTAAATAGCAAGTTTAGTTTGTTTATATTTATTGTGGTAATGATATATTTGAACTGTTCCTAATATATAATTTACTTTTGAAGTTTATCTCCTCTTTTGAAATCTATTCTTATTTTTAAAAAATACTATTGTTTCCCCTAATGAAACAGGATTTTTGGCTCACTCTTAGGTTTTTTGATCTCCTTCTCAACACCCATCATATTTATATTACTCTAGACTTTTAGTTCTGGATCATTATTAATAAATTTCCTTTCTTTAAAGGACAGTATGATTAGTTTTGTTTGTCTTTTTGTTTGTTTTTACTTTTACATCTTTTACATTGGTAAAATATTCTGGATTATTCTCTCCTACTGTTTAAGTATTTCATCCAAACAGTTTTCAGTGTGGATTTTTGTGTGACAAAGCCTTGTATTTCTGAGAATATTTTTATCATACTTCCATATTTGAATACCAACTTAGCTTAATATATTCTAGAATAAAGTATTATTTCAAAACTTTAAATTTACTATTTGAAACTTCTGGTTTCCTCTCAGGAAGTAGAGATTGGGAAAGAATGAAAATCCCAACCCTACAACAACATTTAAAAAAGGCGGGGGGGGGGGCACAAACAGCAAGTTCATGATTTTTTTCTGAACCAGCTGGAGCATTAAGGTCACAGGGCAACCAACAAGTCCAAAATCTAGAGAAATGAACCAATAGGAGAGGAGATGCAAGAACTGGTTTACCTTGACAACAGCACCCAGACACCAGTAAGGAGAATTCAGCTAGGGGTGTTGGCAAAGGGATGGAGGATGAAAAAGCACTACTGATAGATGTTTATGCCTGTAGGTGGCACAGGAACTGGGGGAGGCCACACACTATAACAGTTTTTTTTTTTTTCTTTCTACTGGGTGCTCACAGAAAAGATTGGGAGATTTATGAGTCTCCTTGTGGTGCAGACTTAAAGAAGGGGAAGAACAGACTCTGCAGGAGGGGTAAAAACTCTACTGTTAACTTTTATTCTCTATCTCCTTTCTGGAACAAAAGCCCTAACAGGTGAGGGAAAAGACAACAAACACTGTCACCCTTAGGGCACTAGTGAAGACCCACTGCAGCTGAGAAACATAACAGGGGGAAAAAATCCTTTTATCCCTAGATGAAGGGAATCATGCTGCGGAAGGAGATCAGCATGGAAAAAGCCACATACCCGGGAAGATGGCGGCATAGGAGGATGCTGGGCTCACCGCGCGTCCTGCTGATCACTTAGATTCCACCTACACCTGCCTAAATAACCCAGAAAACCGCCAGAGGATTAGCAGACCGGAGTCTCTGGAGCCAAGGCAGACGAGAGGCCTACCGAAGAGGGTAGGAAGGGCGGCGAGGCGATGCGCGCTCCACGGACTGGCGGGAGGGAGCCGGGGCAGAGGGGCGGCTCGCCGGCCAAGCAGAGCCCCCGAGTCTGGCTGGCAAAAGCGGAGGGGCCTAACGGAGTGTGTTCCGACAGCAAGCGCGACTTAGCGTCTGGGAGGTCATAACTTAACAGCTCTGCTCAGAGAGTGGGAGGCTGGAGGACAAAGGGAGGGAGAGCTGCTGAGCCCCCGGATGACAGAGCTCAGTTTGGTGGGGAACAAAGGCGCTTGCCAGTGCCATCTCCTCCGCCCACCCCCCAGCCAAAATCCCAAAGGGAACCAGTTCCTGCCAGGGAACTTGCTCGCTCCGTGCAAACACCCAACTCTGTGCTTCTGCGGAGCCAAACCTCCAGCAGCGGATCTGACTCCCTCCCGCTGCCACGGGGCCCCTCCTGAAGTGGATCACCTAAGGAGAAGTGAGCTAAGCCTGCCCCTCCTGCCCCCATGCACCTTGCCTACCCCACCCCACCCCCCCCCCAGGTAATACGCCAGATCCCCAGCACCACAAGCCTAGCAGTGTGCAAGTAGCCCAGACGGGCCATGCCACCCCACAGTGAATCCCACCCCTAGGAGAGGGGAAGAGAAGGCACACACCAGTCTGACTGTGGCCCCAGCAGTGGGCTGGGGGCAGACATCAGGTTGGACTGCGGCCCCACCCACCAACTCCAGTTATACCCCACAGCACAGGGGAAGTGCCCTGTAGGTCCTCACCACTCCAGTGACTATCCAAAATGACCAAACGGAAGAATTCCCCTCAGAAGAATCTCCAGGAAATAACAACAGCTAATGAACTGATCAAAAAGGATTTAAAAAATATAACAGAAAGTGAATTTAGAATAATAGTCATAAAATTAATTGTTGGGCTTGAAAACAGTATAGAAGACAGCAGAGAATCTCTTGCCACAGAGGTCAAGGGACTAAGGAACAGTCACGAGGAGCTGAAAAGCGCTTTAAACGAAATGCAAAACAAAATGGAAACCACGACGGCTCGGATTGAAGAGGCAGAGGAGAGAATAGGAGAACTAGAAGATTAAGTTATGGAAAAAGAGGAAGCTGAGAGAAAGAGAGATAAAAAAAATCCAGGAGTATGAGGGGAAAATTAGAGAACTAAGTGATACACTAAAGAGAAATAATATACGCATAATTGGTATCCCAGAGGAGGAAGAGAGAGGGAAAGGTGCTGAAGGGGTACTTGAAGAAATTATAGCTGAGAACTTCCCTGAACTGGGGAAGGAAAGAGGCATTGAAATCCAAGAGGCACAGAGAACTCCCTTCAGACGTAACTTGAATCAATCTTCTGCACGACATATCATAGTGAAACTGGCTAAATACAAGGATAAAGAGAAAATTCTGAAAGCAGCAAGGGATAAACGTACCCTCACATATAAAGGGAGACCTATAAGACTCATGACTGATCTCTCTTTTGAAACTTGGCAGGCCAGAAAGGAGTGGCACGATTACTTCAGTGTGCTAAACAGAAAGAATATGCAGCCGAGAATCCTTTATCCAGCAAGTCTGTCATTTAGAATAGAAGGAGAGATAAAGGTCTTCCCAAACAAACAAAAACTGAAGGAATTCGTCACCACTAAACCAGCCCTACAAGAGATCCTAAGGGGGATCCTGTGAGACAAAGTACCAGAGACATCACCACAAGCATAAAACATACAGACATCACAATGACTCTAAACCCGTATCTTTCTATAATAACACTGAATGTAAATGGATTAAATGCGCCAACCAAAAGACATAGGGTATCAGAATGGATAAAAAAACAAGACCCATCTATTTGCTGTCTACAAGAGACTCATTTTAGATCTGAGGACACCTTCAGATTGAGAGTGAGGGGATGGAGGACTATTTATCATGCCACTGGAAGCCAAAAGAAAGCTGTAGTAGCTATACTTATATGAGACAAACTAGACTTTAAATTAAAGGCTGTAACAAGAGATGAAGAAGGGCATTATATAATAATTACAGGGTCTATCCATCAGGAATAGCTAACAATTATAAATGTCTATGCGCCAAATACCGGAGCCCCCAAATATATAAAACAATTACTCACAAACATAAGCAACCTTATTGATAAGAATGTGGTAATTGCAGGGGACTTTAACAGTCCACTTACAGAAATGGATAGATCATCTAGACACACGGTCAATAAAGAAACAAGGGCCCTGAATGATACATTGGATCAGATGGACTTGACAGATATATTAAGAACTCTGCATCCCAAAGCAACAGAATATACTTTCTTCTCGAGTGCACATGGAACATTCTCCAAGACAGATCATATACTGGGTCACAAAACAGCCCTTCATAAGTTTACAAGAATTGAAATTATACCATGCATAGTTTCAGACCACAATGCTATGAAGCTTGAAATCAACCACAGGAAAAAGTCTGGAAAACCTCCAAAAGCATGAATGTTAAAGAACACCCTACTAAAGAATGAGTGGGTCAACCAGGCAATTAGAGAAGAAATTGAAAAATATATGGAAACAAACAAAAATGAAAATACAACAATCCAAACGCTTTGGGATGCAGCGAAGGCGGTCCTGAGAGGAAAATACATTGCAATCCAGGCCTATCTCAAGAAACAAGAAAAATCCCAAATACAAAATCTAACAGCACACCTAAAGGAACTAGAAGCAGAACAGCAAAGGCAGCCTAAACCCAGCAGAAGAAGAGAAATAATAAAGATCAGAGCAGAAATAAACAATATAGAATCTAAAAAAACTGTAGAGCAGATCAACGAAACCAGGAGTTGGTTTTTTGAAAAAATAAACAAAATTGACAAACCTCTAGTCAGGCTTCTCAAAAAGAAAAGGGAGATGACCCAAATAGATAAAATCATGAATGAAAATGGAATTATTACAACCAATCCCTCAGAGATACAAACAATTATCAGGGAATATTATGAAAAATTATATGCCAACAAACTGGACAACCTGGAAGAAATGACAAATTCCTAAACACCCACACTCTTCCAAAACTCAATCAGGAGGAAATAGAAAGCTTGAACAGACCCATAACCAGTGAAGAAATTGAATCGGTTATCAAAAATCTCCCAACAAATAAGAGTCCAGGACCAGATGGCTTCCCAGGGGAGTTCTACTAGACGTTTAAAGCAGAGATAATACCTATCTTTCTCAAGCTATTCCAAGAAATAGAAAGGGAAGGAAAACTTCCAGACTCATTCTATGAAGCCAGTATTACTTTGATTCCTAAACCAGACAGAGACCCAGTAAAAAAAGAGAACTACAGGCCAATATCCCTGATGAATATGGATGCAAAAATTCTCAATAAGATACTAGCAAATCGAATTCAATGGCATATAAAAAGAATTATTCACCATGATCAAGTGGGATTCATTCCTGGGATGCAGGGCTGGTTCAACATTCGCAAATCAATCAACGTGATACATCACATTAACAAAAAAAAAGAGAAGAACCATATGATCCTGTCAATCGAAGAACCATATGATCCTGTCAATCGATGCAGAAAAGGCCTTTGACAAAATCCAGCACCCTTTCTTAATAAAAACCCTTGAGAAAGTCGGGATAGAAGGAACATACTTAAAGATCATAAAAGCCATTTATGAAAAGCCCACAGCTAACATCATCCTCAACGGGGAAAAACTGAGAGCTTTTTCCCTGAGATTAGGAACACGACAGGGATGCCCACTCTCACCGCTGTTGTTTAACATAGTGCTGGAAGTTCTAGCATCAGCAATCAGACAACAAAGGGAAATCAAAGGCATCAAAATTGGCAAAGAGGAAGTCAAGCTTTCGATTTTTGCAGATGACATGATATTATACATGGAAAATCCGATAGACTCCACCAAAAGTCTGCTAGAACTGATACATGAATTCAGCAAAGTTGCAGGATACAAAATCAATGTACAGAAATCAGTTGCATTCTTATACACTAACAATGAAGCAACAGAAAGACAAATAAAGAAACTGATCCCATTCACAATTGCACCAAGAAGCATAAAATACCTAGGACTAAATCTAACCAAAGATGTAAAAGATCTGTATGCTGAAAGCTACAGAAAGCTTATGAAGGTAATTGAAGAAGATATAAAGAAATGGAAAGACATTCCCTGCTCATGGATTGGAAGAATAAATATTGTCAAAATGTCAATACTACCCAACGCTATCTACACATTCAATGCAATCCCAATCAAAATTGCACCAGCATTCTTCTCAAAACTAGAACAAGCAATCCTAAAATTCATATGGAACCACAAAAGGCCCCGAATAGCCAAAGTAATTTTGAAGAAGACCAAAGCAGGAGGCATCACAATCCCAGACTTTAGCCTCTACTACAAAGCTGTCATCATCAAGACACCATGGTATTGGCACAAAAACAGACACATAGACCAATGGGATAAAATAGAAACCCCAGAACTAGACCCACAAACGTATGGCCAACTCACCTTTGACAAAGCAGGAAAGAACATCCAATGGAAAAAAGACAGTCTCTTTAACAAATGGTGCTGGGAGAACTGGACAGCAACATGCAGAAGGTTGAAACTAGACGACTTTCTCACACCATTCACAAAAATAAACTCAAAATGGATAAAGGACCTGAATGTGAGACAGGAAACCATCAAAACCCTAGAGGAGAAAGCAGGAAAAGACCTCTCTGACCTCAGCCGTAGCAATCTCTTACTCGGCACATCCCCAAAGGCAAGGGAATTAAAAGCAAAAGTGAATTACTGGGACCTTATGAAGATAAAAAGCTCCTGCACAGCAAAGGAAACAACCAACAAAACTAAAAGGCAACCAACGGAATGGGAAAAGATATTTGCAAATGACACATCGGACAAAGGGCTAGTATCCAAAATCTATAAAGAGCTCACCAAACTCTACACCCAAAAAACAAATAACCCAGTGAAGAAATGGGCAGAAAACATGAATAGACACTTCTCTAAAGAAGACATCCGGATGGCCAACAGGCACATGAAAAGATGTTCAACGTCGCTCCTCATCAGGGAAATACAAATCAAAACCACACTCAGATATCACCTCACGCCAGTCAGAGTGGCCAAAATGAACAAATCAGGAGGCTATAGATGCTGGAGAGGATGTGGAGAAACGGGAACCCTCTTGCACTGTTGGTGGGAATGCAAATGGGTGCAGCCGCTCTGGAAAGCAGTGTGGAGGTTCCTCAGAAAATTAAAAATAGACATACCCTATGACACAGCAATAGCACTGCTAGGAATTTATCCAAGGCATACAGGAGTACTGATGCATAGGGGCACTTGTACCCCAATGTTTATAGCAGCACTCTCAACGATAGCCAAATTATGGAAAGAGCCTAAATGTCCATCAACTGATGAATGGATAAAGAAATTGTGGTTTATATACACAATGGAGTACTACGTGGCAATGAGAAAGAATGAAATATGGCCTTGTGTAGCAACGTGGATGGAACTGGAGAGTGTGATGCTAAGTGAAATAAGCCTTACAGAGAAAGACAGATACCATATGGTTTCACTCTTATGCGATCCTGAGAAACTTAACAGAAACCCAAGGGGGAGGGGAAGGAAAAAAAAAAAAAAGAGGTTAGAGTGGGAGAGAGCCAAAGCATAAGAGAATGTTAAAAACTGAGAACAAACTGAGGGTTGATGGGGGGTGGGAGGGAGGGGAGGGTGGGTGATGGGTATTGAGGAGGGCACCTTTTGGGATGAGCACTGGGTGTTGTATGGAAACCAATTTGACAATAAATTTCATATATTAAAAAAAAAAGCCACATACCCAAAGATGGAAGCTTAGAACAAAAAAGAATGACCCCTACTCCTATATCCTTATGGCTAGGCTAACAAGCATGGAGTGGTAAGTAAATTGCAAGATACATATCTTTTCTCAGGTGCAAAGCACAGTGAAGACCTCAAGCCAGAAGATGGATCATATACTGGAAAATATTCTCTGTCCAACCAGCCCCTACCCTAAACACAAGGTATTGTTTAATCATAGCAGTAACAAATCTGAAATCCAGTTCACCTCCTAATTAGATTAACTCAAGCTTCTGTACTAAAGTCCTAGCAGAAGGAAAGATATGTCTTTTTTATTTCAGGCACAAAAAAATAGTTACCTCAGTCTCTACTGTCTTACACAAGATGTATATCTTTCTATGAAAAGTTACAAAGCACCCAACAAGGCAAGTAAAACCAACACAGCCCCAAGAGAAAAAGTGATCATCAGAACCAAAATCAAATATGACACATGTTGAAACTATATGAAAGTGAATTTGAAATAAGTATAATTAATATGTTAATGGAAAAAGTAAAGCAAAGGCAATATTTTGTGGGTAAAATCAGCAGAAATTAAGTTATAAGAAATAAAATTGAAATGCTAGAAGTGAAAGCACAATAACAATGGTTAAAAATGCCTTCAACTTGTTTATAAATGACACAAGAAGCTGAAGAATCAAAGAATTTGAAGATCTCAAGAAATTACTCAAACTAAAGCATAAGGAAAGGAAAAGAAAGGAAAGGAAAGGAGGAAGAAATTGAACAGAGAGTCCAAGAGTTTAGGAACAAATCAAATAGTCTAACAAACAGGCAAGTCAATACCAGAAGGAAAAGTGAGAACAGAGCAGAAGAAATATTTAAAGAAATAATTGTCAAAAATGTAGAAGATTAATGACAGATACCAAAACACAGATCTAAGAAGCTCAGAGATTTCCAAGCAGAATACAGTAAAACCTTGCATTACAAGTAACTTGTTCTTCCAGTCTTCTGCAAGACAAGCAAACATTTCTAATAAATTTTAACTTGATAAATGAGTGATGTCTTGCAATATGAGTAGTATGTGATGACAAATGTCACATGATCACAACTGGGCCAATGGTTCTTGAAATTTGCTTTGATATATGAGTGCTTTGGATTATAAGCATGTTTCCAGAATTAATTATGCTCACAAACCAATTTGGTATTTTTGTACATACCAAAGCAAACAAACAAGAAACATACCTATTACCTATCATAGAACAATCAAACTGCTGAAAACAAAAGACAAAGAGAAAACCTTGCACCAGCATTCTTCTCGAAACTAGAACAAGCAATCCTAAAATTTGTATGGAACCACAAAAGGCCCCAAATAGCCAAAGTAATTTTGAAGAAGACCAAAGCAGGAGGCATCACAATCCCAGACTTTAGCCTCTACTACAAAGCTGTCATCATCAAGACAGCATGGTATTGGCACAAAAACAGACACAGAGACCAATGGAATAGAATAGAAACACCAGAACTAGACCCACAAAAGTATGGCCAACTGATCTTTGACAAAGCAGGAAAGAATATCCAATGGAAAAAAGACAGTGTCTTTAACAAACGGTGCTGGGAGAACTGGACAGCAACAGGCAGAAGATTGAAACTAGACCACTTTCTTACACCATTTACAAAAACAAACACAAAATGGATAAAGGACCTGAATGTGAGACAGGAAACCATCAAAACCCTAGAGGAGAAAGCAGGAAAAAAACCTCTCTGACCTCAGCCGTAGCAACTTCTTACTTGACACATCCCCAAAGGCAAGGGAATTAAAAGCAAAAATGAACTATTGGGACCTCATGAAGATAAAAAGCTTCTGCACTGCAAAGGAAACAGTCAACAAAACTAAAAGGCAACCAACGGACTGGGAAAAGATATTTGCAAGTGACATATTGGACAAAGGGCTAGTATCCAAAATCTATAAAGAGCTCACCAAACTCCACACCCAAAAAACAAATAACCCAGTGAAGTAATGGGCAGGAAACATGAATAGACACGTCTCTAAAGAAGACATCCAGATGACCAACAGGCACATGAAAAGATGCTCAATGTCGCCTCTTATCAGCAAAATAAAAATCAAAACCACACTCAGATACCACCTCATGCCAGTCAGAGTGGCTAAAATGAACAAATCAGGAGGCTATAGATGCTGGGGAGGATGTGGAGAATCAGAAACTCTCTTGCACTGTTGGTGGGAATGCAAACTGGTGCAGCCACTCTGGAAAACAGTGTGGAGGTTCCTCAAAAAATTAAAAATAGACCTACCCTATGACCCAGCAATAGCACTGCTAGGAATTTACTCAAGGGATACAGGAATGCTGATGCATAGGGGCACTTGTACTCCAATGTTTATAGCAGAGCTTTCAACGATAGCCAAATTATGGAAAGAGCCTAAATGTCCATCAACTGATGAATGGATAAAGAAATTGTGGTTTATATTCACAATGGAATGCTATGCGGCAATGAGAAAGAATGAAATATGGCCTTTTGTAGCAATGTGGATGTAACTGGAGAGTGTTAATGTAAGTGAAATAAGTCATACAGAGAAAGACAGATACCATATGGTTTCACTCTTATGTGGATCCTGAGAAACTTAACAGAAACCCATGGGGGAGGGGAAGAAAAAAAGAGGTTAGAGAGGGAGGGAGCCAAAACATAAGAGACTCTTAACTGAGAACAAACTGAGGGTTGATGGGGGTGGGACGGAGGGGAGGGTGGGTGATGGGCATTGAGGAGGGCACCTGTTGGGATGAGCACTGGGTGTTGTATGGAAACCAATTTGACAATAAATTTCATATTAAAAAAAAAAAGAAAACATTGAAATCAGCCAGACAAAAAAGACGCCTTACATATAAAGGAACAAGGACAATAATTAAATTATAATTTTCTTCAAATATCATGAAAGCTAGAAAACAGTGAAGATTTTCAAAAGTGCTGAAGAAGTAAAACTTCTCAACCAGAATTCTATAACAAGTGAAAATATCTTTCAGAAATAAATGAGAAATAAAGTCTTTTTTCAGGCAAAAACTGAGAAAATTTGCTGCCAGCAGACCTACACTATAGAAAATATTGAAGAAAATTTTTCGGGAAGAAAGTTTATGATATGAGACAGAAACTGGAATCTACACAAAGAAATAAAGAGCACTGGAAAAGGAATAAGTGAAGGTAAAATATAATTAAGTTTTTCCTTATTTTTATTTATTCTAAAAGATCACTGACGGTCCAAAGCAAAAGTAATATCAATGTACTGAGTGCTTATAACATATGTAAAAGTAAAATATATAACAACAATCAATAACACAAAGAATGGTAAGGAGATATTGAGAATATATGATTGAAAGGTTCTCACATTACACACAAAGAGGTATAATTTTATTTGGAGGTAGACTCTGATTAATTAAATTTGTATATATTAAACCCTTGGGCAATTGTTAAGGAAAATTTTTCAGAGGTATAAATAAATCAATAGAGAACACAAATGGAATAAAAATTGTCCAATTAACCCATGAATACAGAAGAAGAGAAAAAATGAAAGACAGATGGAACAAATAGAAAACTGCTAGCAAGGTCATAAAATTAAATCCAAATATATCAATAATCACATTCATTCACATTATATGTGAATGGCATAACATAACAGTTAATAAAAATTATCAGATAGGATTAATTAAAATGGCAAGGCCCAACAATAGGCTGTCTACAGGAAACTTACATTAAATGTGGAAATAAAAGTATGAGACTTCTGCTTCCAGGAAGCTGAGCTTGTAAATGTACTTTTCCCTCTTATTCCCACTAAAGCCTGGAAATTATATCTAAATCCAACATTAGAAAACCCTGAAAGTTGAAGAGAAAAGGGCAGACCAGCTTTGTATCTTAGGACCTAAAGAATAGCACTGTGCTAAGTTCCCTGTATTCTCCTTTTGCTTTGTATATCCCAGACTTGGAGATGAAGGAGTCATCAACCCAGAAACACCAACAAATATGGACAAAATAAGCCCCCCCAAAAGCCTACTCTCGCTACTCAAAGGACCAGGAAAGGTCAGTCTAGCAAGACAGAATACTTTTTGACAACAACCGCTCTATTCCAGACAAACATTACAGAAAAGGCTATGACTGTGCCCATACCCATGCCAAGCAAAAGTCAAATAGGGAACCCAGACTTCCACCCTCACCATGCTGTACAAAGGCACTTCAATACTCCTGCTGAGCTAATGTCAGGAAAGTCCAAGTAGGGGGTCAGGACTTGATCCTCACCAGCCAGTAAAGAAAACTCCCAACAAACACAGCACCAGGGAAGACCAACTGGGATGTTTGAATATCCACTCTAACTCATCAGTAACAAGGGTTCCCCTACCATTTTCAATGCACTAATGTCAGACGATACCTAATAGAAAGTCAGGAACTTTCACTACTACCCAGTAGTAAGAAGACCACATTACTGAGGAGTCTGTGAGACCACATGGGGAGCCAGAACTGCTGCTCCAGCCCATCAATAATGAATCACTCCTGCTTTGGGTGTCAATGGAAGTTAAGTGGGCAACATGGACTTCTGTTTCCACTTGGTGGTAATAAAGCGGCAACTCCCTTTTTCCCTTTTGGACATCTCATAAAATTCAATACCACAACCAGGATACTGACATTGATACAGTGTCATATAAAGCCAGCTAAAACAGATTAAAATAAGATACAGAGTCTCTTAGCATAAGATGAAAATATCCAAGTTTCAATTGAGAATCATTAATCATACCAAGAACCAATAAAACCTCAAATTGAATTTTAAAAAATGATCAATAGATCCTGAGATCGCAGAGATGTTTGAATTATCTAGTAGAGATTTAAAAGAAGCCATAATGAAAAATGATTCCACAAATAATTACAAAACTGATGAAACAAATAAAAAAATGTAAAGCTTCATCAAAGAAACAGAGGATATGAAGAAGAACCAAATGGAAAATTTAGAAATGAAAAATAAAATAACTTGCAGGAAAATATTCAATGACTAGGCTAAAAAGAAGAATACAAAAGATAGAGAAAAAAAAGTGACCTGGAACATAGAACAATATAAGTTATCTAACATAAATGAAAAAGATAAAACAGACTGAAGGGGGAAAAATAAAAGTAGACAGAGTCTCAGTGATCTATGGAACTATAGTAAGAAATCTAACATGTGTATTATTGGAATCCCAGAAAGAGATGGAAAAAAAAAAAGTAGGACTGAGAAATGAATAAATTTGCTTTGCAAAAGATTCTACTAATAGGATAAAAGATAAGGTGCAGACTGGCAGAAAATATTTGCAAACCATGTATTTAACAAAAGACTAGTATGTAGAATATATAAAGAACTCTCAAACTTCAATGGTGAAAAAAAAAAATCCAAGTTGAACATGAGCAAAACAAAAAGAGAATAGTGAAGAGATAATTCACTGAAGGGGATGTAGCAAATAAGCACACAAAAAGTTGTGTAGCATTATCAACCATCAAAGAAATCCAAATTAAAACCATAATGACTTATTACTACACACTATCAGAATGGGCAAAGTAAAAGAATAATGACAACACCAATTGTTTGTAAGGATGCAGAAAAAAAAGGAATCACCATATATTCATTGTTCATAGGCATGTAAAATAACACAGCCCCTCTGAAAAAGTTTGGCAGTTTCTTTAAAAAGTAAACTGTAATACAACTACCATATGACTCAGTATTTGTTCTCTAGGGCATTTCTCTCAGAAAAATAAAGACTTGTATTTGCACAAATACCTGCGCATGAATATTTTTTCATAATAGTCCCAAACTGGAAACACCCCAGATGCCCTTTGACAGTTGAATAAAGACTGTGGTACATCCATATCAGAGAATGCTATGCAACAATAAAAAGAAACAAACTATTACTACAAACAATTTGTATGGATCTAAAAGGGACTATGCTCAGAGAGAAAAAGTCAATCTCAAAATGTCACATCCTGTATTATTTTATTCATACATTTTTGAAATGACAAATATAGAAATGGAGAACCATTTCTCTTTTACCAGGGGTTAAAGAAGAAGTGGACACAGGAGGGAAGTGGGTGTGGTTACATGAGGGACTTTTTAGTGATGGAACTGTTCTATATCTTGACTGTATCAATGTCATTATCCCAGTAATGATACTGAACTATATATAATTTTGCAAGATGTCATTAGCAGAAGAAACTTGGAAAAGAGTACTTGGGACCTCTCTGTGTTATTTATTACAAACTGAATGTAAATTTATAATTACCTCAAAATTAAAATTTTAATTAAAATAAAACAATGCAGAAGTAACAACAAAATATGAAAATGATATACCATGTGAGTTGGGGGTCCTCAAGACCACCACATGTCTGGATATTTGCTAAGACTTATGGACTCAGCATACAGCTATACTCACAGCTAAGGTTTATTACAGTAGGTAATAAGAACACAGCATATCACAAAGGCTTCTGGATGTGCCCTCCCTCCCATGAACATTCTCTTCCCCCAGCAATGAAAATGCAGCAACATGTGTGCATTTTTTTTCTGCCCAGAGACACCCAATAGAGACCAAGCACTCAAGGTTTTAATTAGGGCTGGTCATGTAGGCACCCTCTGCTTTACTGTGTACCAAAATTCTAAACTCGCAGAAGGAAAGCAGGTGTGTGGCATAAACCATATTGCTTGTACAAACAGTCTAAATGCAGTGAGCCTCTTTTATTAGTGAGGCAGTGGTAGGAATACCTCCAAAATCCAAATTCCCAGATACCAACCAAGAGCCTTGCTCACACATGTTTCTAAGGATAGCAGCCTCAAGCCTACCATGTTAATTCCTTACTGCACACCATGAGAACACTAGTAGCCAAAAGAAAGATAGAATAGATGTTTTAATACCAGACAAAGTAAACTCACAAACAAAGAATATCATCAGGGATAAATAGGGACATGACATAATAATGAAGGGTTCAATTCTCAAAGAAGAAATAATTCTGTGTATGTAACCCACAAGAAAGCTTCTAAATATATGAAGTAAAAACTTATATAATTGAAACAGAAATAACCAAATCTACAATTATAGTTGGCATCCTCAACACTCGAAGTAATTAGCAAAACGAGTAGGCAGAAAACCACTAAGGATATAAAAATCCTGAACAACACTATGAACCAAAATTGACCAAATTGACACATGATCCACATTCTCCTTAAATTTACATGGAAAATTCACCAAAATGCATTATATTTTTGGACTTAAAACAATGCTTTAAAAAATTAAGAGAATAGATATTATACAGAGTATAGTCTTGGACCATAAAGGAATTAAACTAGAAATCAGTAACAAAAATATAATTGGAAAATACCCAAATATTTGGAAACTAAACAACATAGTACTAATAACGTATTATTCAAAGAGAAAATCTCAAGGGAAATTTTAAAATATTTTAAGCTGAATGAGAATGAAAATACCATGTATCATCATTTGCAAACAGCTAAAGCAGTGCTTAGATGGAAATGTATAGCATTAAATGCTAACATTAGACAAGAATAAAGATTTCCAATCAATAATCTAAAATTACATCTGAAAAAGGCAATATGAGACCCAAAGCAACAAGAAAGAAGGAAAAAATACCGTTCAGAGTAGAAATCAATGAAATTGAAAATGGAAAACAATAGGAAAAAAACGGATTTCAGAGAAAAATCAATAGAACTGATATATTTCTAGTCAGACTGACCAATGAAAAAATAGAAAAGACACAAATTGCTAACACTGGGTATGAAAGAGGGGCCATCACTGCTGCTCCTATAGCCATCAAGATGATAATGAGGGGGATATTCAGAACAACTTCATACCAATAACTTCCACTTTCATCTTAGATGAAAGACATAAACTACCACAGCTCACTCAAGAAGGAATAGATAGCCAGAATAGCCCTATATCTATTAAGGAAATTAAATTTGTATGCAAAACCCTCCACAAAAACAAAACCCCAGGCCCATATGGTTTCACTGGCAAATTCCACCAAGCATTTAATAAAGAAATAATACAAGTTTCTGCACAACCTTTACCAGAAAATATAAGCAAACTCTTCCAAATGACAAAGCCAGCATTACCTTAGTAATATTAAACCAGAAAAATACATTACAAAAGTTTAATGTCAATAGAATCCAACTAATTAATGTTCATTATATGGATTATATGGATTGTTTTTATATTTATTTTATTTTGGTGATGTATCTGAAAACTTTTTGCCTAACCCAAGGTATCTTATCTTTCCTTTAGAAGTTTAGTGATTTAGGGGTGCCTGGATGGTTCAGTTGGTTAAGCATCCCACTCTTGGTTTCAGCTCAGTTCACGGTCTTCGGTTTCACGGGTTCCAGCCCCACATCAGGCTTCAGCGCGGAGACTGCTTGGGATTTTCTGTCTCCCTCTCTCTCTACCCCTCCCCCACTCATGCTGTTTCTGTCTCTCTCAAAATAAATGAATCAATAAACAAAAAAGGTTTAGTGATTTACACAAAATGTCCAATAAAATGTACACTGCATTTCTGATTTGTTTCCAGAATACATAAATAACATTCAAAGCACATGGGAAAAAAATCCAAATTAAAAAAGACAAAAGATATGAACAGACACTTCATCAAGTGGATGTCAAATAAGCATATGAAAAGATGCTCAAAATCATTAGTCATTAGGGAAACCAAAATCAAAACCACGACAAGGTGCCATTATATATCTATTAGAATGCCCAAAATTATAAAGCTTACCCATACTATATGTTGGTGAGAATGTGGAGCCACTGGAACTCTCATACAATAATTACTTTGTCATAAAATTCTTCAATACTGGAGATGATGGATTAATATTTTGAAAAATTTTTTTAATGTTTATTTCTTTACTTGAAAGAGGGGGGGGAGAGAGAAAGAGAGTGTGTGTGCGCGCGCATGCGCGCGTGCGCACACAACAGGGGAAGGGCAGAAAGAGGGAGACAGAGAATCCCAGGCAGGCTCTGCACTGGGGCTCAAACCCATAAACTGTGAAATCATGACCTGAGCTGAAATCAAGAGTTGCTCAACTGACTAAGCCACTCAGATGCCCCTAGCTTTTTATTTTAAAAGAACTTGAGGCTTTAGAAGAGTTACAAAGACAGAAAAGAAAGTTTCCTGTTCCCTTTACCCAGCTTTCCCTAAAGTTAAAATTTGCCTAAATGTGATAAAATTAACAAAATTAATAAATTAACAATGATACAATATTATTAAATATATAAATTATTTATGCATCACCAGTTCTTGGAGTAATGTCCATTTTGCTGCTGTTCTGGATCTGACCCAAGATCCCACATTGCATTTAGATGTCCTTCCTCTTTAGTTTCTTTCAGTCTGACAATCCTTTGGTCTTTCCTTGTCTTTTCATAACCATACACTTTAGGAGCATACTAGTCAGGCATTTTATAGAATTTCCTCGGTTTGGCTTTGTCTGATGTTTTCTAATAATTCAATTGGGGCTATAGGATTTGGGGAAGAATATCACAGAAGTGATGTGCCCTTTTTAATGCATCATGTATCAGTAGTAAATAATGTTGATACATTACTTGCTTACGGTGGTATCTTCCAGGTGTTTTCCACTACAAAGTTATTCCATTTGTCATTAATAAGGTTTGGAGTTGTCCCTTATCTCTCCATTTTGGCACATGAGCTCTTTCATACAGCCATCCTCTGAAGTCATCCTTTTCTTTTTAATCCATTATCCCCCCCAAGAGTTTTTCTTTCCTGATTTTATTTCTTACATCCTTAGATTCTTCTGCACTGCTGTCTTTGTGGTGCCCCTACAGGCTGAAGTTTCACTCCTCTATTGCTTCTTCTATGTCTCTCAGCTTTTCTATTTCTTTGTTCTTATTACTTTCTTTCTCAGATATGTCCTAAGTCTGATATTCCAAATCACTAATTCATTCCTCAGCTATACCTTTCTTGCTCAATAACCCATCATTATCCACCTATTATGTATTTCATACCTAAATTTTTACTTTGACTATTTTATGTTTTCCTGTTCTTGTTTTATGTTTTCTCTTTTAGTATAGTTATTATTAGGCTCTTTTAAAACCTTGGTCCATATATTCTAATATTTGTGCTTCTGATAGAATCTGCAATACACTATTCTTTTTTTTTAATTTTTTTTCAACGTTTTTTATTTATTTTTGGGACAGAGAGAGACAGAGCATGAACGGGGGAGGGGCAGAGAGAGAGGGAGACACAGAATCGGAAACAGGCTCCAGGCTCCGAGCCATCAGTCCAGAGCCTGACGCGGGGCTCGCACTCACGGACCGCGAGATCGTGACCTGGCTGAAGTCGGACGCTTAACCGACTGCGCCACCCAGGCGCCCCTGCAATACACTATTCTTAATGCCATTTTCTTCAAGCTATATTTCTCAAAGACTCATTATTTTGACTAGTGACCTCCTTTTTCCCAGAGTTATTAGCTCTCTGCCAAACAATGAGTGTGGGCAAGCCAGAATCCCAGACAATATTAGCCTAATTAACCCAGATGAATGAGTCCCAGATTGGAGAAACTTAGGTACCAGTGAAAAATAGTCCACTACTCCCAAAACCAACCACCTAGGTCAAGTTTTATTTTCTGTCAACCAAAAGAAACATCAGTAAAGGGGGACACTCCTTATATAATAATTCACCATGGGGTAGGGGAGGGGAGTGGGGAAGGTTAGATGAAAAGAAGTAAGAAGCAACTGCCCAAAGTACAAGTCCCCACCTATTTTGTCAGTTCTTAATAAGCACAAAGCTTTTGTGCTGTACTAATTTATTCTTGAGAACACCTAGGCTAGAACTTGAGTTTCCATAAGTGTGGGACAGGTTCTGTATTTCCTGAAGCAATGATGGAAGAGAAGCAAAAGCAACCTCAAAAGGAGTTCTTATCTTCCCACTGCTGTGCTGGCTGTCCTGTAATCCCAAGAATTTCTCATTTTTCTCTCTAACTTGCGATTTTCACTCTAGATCAAGTTTCTCAACGTCAGCACCACTGATATTTTGGGCCAAATAATTCTTTGTTGTGTTCAGCTGCCTTATGCATTATGGTATCCCTGTAGCATAGCTGGCTTGTACTCACTATGAGTCAGTTCCATCTCCCCCACAGCTAAGACAATCAAAAATGTCTCCAGATATTGCCAAAGGTCCCTATGAGTGTGTGTGTGTGTGTGTGTATGTATGGTGGGGAATGGGGAGGGAGAATCATCCTTGGTTGAGAACCACTGCTTTTAAGTTCCTCAGGGTTTTGAAGGCATGAGTCTGCACTCATGCTAGTTTGTTGTCTTGGTAGGAACTGCTAAAGAACAATCTCTTCACCTGGTAGTTATTCAGTAGGTATTGCTTCTCTTCCTCCTGTGCCCATTCCCCTAAGGTAATGAGGTAAAAAAAAAATCAGGTCTTAAATCAGACCCACAATGATGCTAGGGACAACTAAGGGCATTAAATATAGGGGAGGTCATTGACCATAGCCTTTGAGGATGCACAGTCCTGCAGTACCTTGAGGACAGGGGCTTCTCTGCCAACAGATGGTGCAGGGTCCACTAGTCACTGCCAATCAGACTTCCCTGTCTCCTAAGACCCAGTGCAGTCATGGGAGCCGAGAAGTCCATACTGGACAGCTCACGGCATCAGCTGATGGGCTGTCTCACTTGGGCAATGCTTGGGCTTCAGCTCTCCTGCATTTAATTGGTATTAAAGATTTAAAAAGCAAATTACCAAAGCAATCACACAGAATCCACTTGTCTATATCTCGCTACGGCTCCCAAGCAGTTTGATATTTACTGTCAGCTGGCATTTAATTACTCAGCCAGATTTGGAGGCCATAATTGACAGAATGCTGAAGACTAATTCTTTAAAAGGACGCTTTTCCCATACAAGAACACTTGGGCTCAGAGGTGACGCTGTCTTCCTGTTCCAAAGATCGGGGAGACAGACATCAGAACAGATTGATTCCTTCTCCCTCACTCCTCCCTACTGTTCCCTAGTTGATTTAGGTCCTCATGCCTGCTGGAGCCAGTAGGGAAAAGCAGATGAGACACTGAGACATGAAACATTTCCCCTTTCTGGTTGCCAAATCCAACCTGGTCCTGATTCTATAGAAAACACCCATAACCAGGAGAAGGAGCAGGCCCTCAAGGATGAACTACACAGCCAGCCAAGAGAACCATATCTTTGCCCAGTACAAAGGCAAAAACCCCAAGTATTTGAGGAGCATCACAGTACCACTGACTATTTGGTTACATATTTCTGAAATGTCACTGCATGTTGTAAAATTCCCCACCTCACCCTTGCTGCCCACATGTCATACCAGTGCACGTTGTTTTAACTTCCTAATCCTGCATCAATTACCTCATGTACCACTTAATAATTTAGACATCTCAAACTAGACTGGGCTCAGCAGTATAAAATACTGGAAAGAGGGCAATGAAGTTTTAAGGAAATATGGAAAAAATAGTAACAGATCAGCTATTTCCCTTTCTTCTCGTTCAAGGTTGCTGTCCAATACAGCTCAGTGCTGAATTAAAAACACATAAATCTTAATACAAAGAAAGAAGCTGTTAGCACATTTATCCAAGCTTCTTCTTCTTTTTTTTTATTATTATAATTAATAATACCAAAACTCTAAAAGAGGTAAATTTTTCAAAAAGGAGAAATAAAATGTTTTTGAATATTCCTACTTTCAACTAATGGTTCATCAAGGTTAACCACCCATCTGAGTAAATGAGCTTTTGTTTTCCGGGATTTTTTTTTTCCTTAAACATAGAGACTCAAGAAAAAAAAATACTGAAAAAAAGGAAAAGGCTGAGAAAAAAGGCTGACTTTGGAGGGATTGTTTCATTTTGAAATGTGTGCTCTCTACCATGAGTTTATCCTAGTCTCAGCTCCCACTGGGCACTCAAATCTCTGTCTTTCCTTTTCAACATTACAAAACTGTAGGTTCTGTTGCAGTCATATTTGAATCTGTGCAAGCTAAACTCTCCAGGCCTGGATGAAATAGCATGCTTAGGAATTTTATGAACCAGATTTTCATACAAATCCACCTAGCTTTCTGTGCAGAGAGACCAACCGGGGCTACTGTGGATGTCCCATTTAAAGAAGAGAGCTAGGGGGTCTGGGCTTCCACTGGCAGTGCACCTGAGCAGGATCACATGTGGCAGGTGCTCCAGTGCAACACCAGTCAGATGGATTAGGTACCTGGATTTGCTCCAACAACTGTGACTGCACACTCTCCAAGCCAAACCCCTGCCCTGATTTCTCTTCACACACCTTTTCTTTTTTTTTCTTTTTTTTTAACGTTTATTTATTTTTGAGACAGAGAGAGACAGAGCATGAACAGGGGAGGGGCAGAAAGAGAGGGAGACACAGAATCTGAAACAGGCTCCAGGCTCTGAGCTGTCAGCAGAGAGCCCATCGCGGGGCTTGAACTCACGGACTGTGAGATCATGACCTGAGCCGAAGTCAGATGCTTAACTGACCAAGCCACCCAGGCGCTCCTTCACACATCTTTTCTCAAAGTGTTTTTCCCAGAAACTTCCATGGGCATGGCCTCCATTAAGATCTAGCAGTCCTAAAGGGAGTTTATATGTAACTGCCTGATTGCCTGTTTTAAGAAATTAATAACAGCAAATATCATCTATTCTTTCAAAATATCTTTGTGTTACTACATGATGTCTGCTCATACACAGGTGATGGCAAGCACCTCACTCCATTTTCACACATTGTGTTCACTCTGGGGCTTCCTAGCTTTGGGAAGTGAAGCTGTCACCCTCTTTTCTGACTCACACATCTGGAGGCAGTTTTAATTCTTGGTCCCAACCTACCAGACTGGCATGCTGACATTCAGGCCTCAAAAAGAATATATGCTTTAAAACACCACACACACACACACACTAACGTTATTAATAAACATCCATCTAAAAATATAAGAACAAGAATTCTCATTTAAAAAAAAATAAAGCAAAAATACAATTCCAATCCCTATTCACATTTTGATGCATTTTCTTCTGATATTTTTTAAAATAAATTTTTGCATTAATGATTACAAATTTATTTTTGTGTTCTACATTTTTACCTAAATTTTTTTACATTTCCCCATTGAAAAGTACTCAAAAGGTCCATTTTAAGTTGAAACATAATATTTCCATAGAATAAAGTCACCCTCATTTATTTAATCATTCTCCTATTGTTGGGCATGTAGGTAGTTCCATTTATTTCATTATAAAGAATAACTTGGAATGAACATCTTTAGACATAAATCTTTGACCTTATCATTGATTACATTCTCAAGTTTCTAAGAGTGGAATTATTGAGTCAAAGGATATGAAGGTATTTAAGCTCTTAAAATAAATTGCCAAATTTATATCCAGTAAGGTTGCTTCAATTATACTCCCAACAATATGTATTACCTTCACTTTTAAGTCTTTAATAATCAAATAGGCCCAAATTGATGTATAGTCAAAGTTATTGATCTGTTTCTTGGCAATTTTTTTTACCATCCCAAAGCTAAGAAAAACCATCCTCATTCAGAAGACAGAAAAATAGCCATATATATACTATTGGGTTTTTTTTCAAGGGTTCATTCTCTTACATTAAACTCTAAAATTTATGTGAAATTAGTGAATGTAGAAGGAGAGCCTCTTTTTTGGAGGGTGGGGCCTCCATTCCCCATTCCTTCATGCTTCCAGTGCTCTTCCTCCTGCTCTTCTGCCCAAATCCTTACTGCATATGATGACAATTCTGTTGGTGCATGTGGAAGAAGCTGAGCCCTTCCCCTTGTCCTCCTCCATTTTGCTCTTCCTCCTGCTCTTCTGCCCAAATCCTTACTGCATATGGTGACAATTCTGTTGGTGCATGTGGAAGAAGCTGAGCCCTTCCCCTTGTCCTCCTCCATTTTGCTCTCCCACTGAAAGCTTTAATTCTGGTCTGCTGCTCCACAAGAGCAGCCCTTGCCCTCCCCCAAAGACTTGCAGCATTTAGTGCTGCCAGGGACTCACCTGGGCAAATCTATCCAGTCCAAGTGCAAAGTGTAGGAAACCCTGTTTTCCAAAAGATCTAGACCTACATTCTCCACCCAGTATTTACCAGGGACCAGCATAACATACTAATTTCCACCTTTCTGATTGTATGTCCATCACTCAATTCATTTTGACTGTAGGCAGTGAGAGGAGTTTATTTATTAAACACCCTAGTTCCCAAAATGTTAATATGTTTTTTTAAATAACTAGTCAGTATTTCCAACTAAATAATAGCTCCTTTCCTCACCAATCCATGAGTCTTCCTTCATTTCATATTTTTAGATATTTATATATTTAAGTTGAAGCAATTTAGTCTAGTCTATGTTCTATTTATGATATCTATTTATTCTATTCTACATTTTAGATGTATATATTTATGATATCATACAGATTTATAATATGTTTGATTATTTGTGCTTTGAAAGATGAAATGGTAATATTATTCATTTGATTTGCCAGAGAGTAGCACATAGGATGGTGACTCCCAAACTTTGCTGCATGTTAAAATCATCTGGGGAGCTTGTAAAAAATAATGCTACTAAGATTGTACTCTAAGTCATCAACGAAATTGAATGTCTGCAGGTGGAAATCAGGCATTCAGATATTCTTTAAAATGTCCACGTGATTCCAATGTGCAGCAAAATTTAGGAACTACTATCTTAGGAAGAAACATTGATGTATGGTCAGGAGACCAGGAACCAAAGGTTTTAATGCCAATTCCTTCACTGCCCCCTCAGTCTTCACTTGTGCCACATGGGTATATTAATACTTTACCACTGTTTCCCACACTTAAAATATCTTCCATTAACAAAATAATTCATTTTCAATAGTTTGCACCACCCAAAAAAGAAATACACTGAATTAACTTTAGTTATAAACTTTGCTAGACAGTGCAAAGTATATTGATACAGAACTGGTTCCTGTTTTCCCAGAAGATTATATGCTAGAACAGACAATGGAAATGGAAACCAATCATAAACATAGACTGCATCACAAAAGCATGATGTTTAAACCTACAAATTAAAAATAAACCACGAAATAATTACAGTATGCATTTATTTTACCAAAGTATTGTGACAAGTTCAAGGAAAATTTCTTTTTGGTTTATGAAATTTGCAGTCTTCAAGTTGGTTCAGACTACTGGGGAAAAAAACTAGAATTTATATAGCAAATTTCTCTTAAGGAGTCATCATCTCCACCCCCAGCCCCAAATGTGCATCTACAGTTTTAGCTTTCTGTGTCTCTCATTACATCTCTGTGGACCAGAACCCCTGTAGCTTCCTCAGCACCCTGTTTCTGGAAGTGTCTGTGGGGGCAGAACTTCGGCATAATGCCCCAACACCCTCTGAGAGCCCCAGGAGCTTCTATTATCCTCCAGGGCTTCTGTGTCCAAAGAAAGATCCCCAATCTGGCCTCTTTCTCTGAATCTTGCCCACACTGGACTCTGTGCTGGTTGCAATTCACAGTCACTTCATTGTAGTTCAAAGAAACTTGCCCCCATGCTTCCAGTTCTGCCCTTCACATTGCCCTACACACCAACATCCTGCCCAGTGTTCAGCTCTGGGCTTGAGCTGTCCTTCTCCACATTCTCACCTGGATCCCCTTTCCCTGGCTCAGCATTTTCCTCTGCTCCTTGCATGCTATTAAGCAGAGGTACAGCTGAGCCAACCCCTCAAAGGGGACTGTAAACTGGCCTGTGACTGACCCCAGCAAGTCCTCCCTGTTTGGAGCTCATGTCACTCAATTATAGCTTTTTCTTTTGCACTTTTTTTTGTACCTGTGTCAAATGAGACACTGTTGTCAGGATCTCTGGGTCCCCATTTTCTTTCCAACCAGTCCCCGCCTAAGTATGGGAGCACCTCAGAGCTTTGTCCACATCTGTGTCCTGTGTTCATAGTCTGTTCCTGAGCTAGTTCGTTTACACTCATAGCATTTACAGTCACCCAATGACAAAGCTGTCAGTCTCCAGTATTCTCCAGAGCTTCAGGCCTGTATCTTTGCCAGAGACCTTCCCATTAATGTTCTAAAATCTTTATTTTCAAAGATTCCAAGGCCAAATGCTTTCACTTCTCCTGTTCCTCTGGTGACACCCTTGCCTCCTTTAATGACTCAACTTAGCTCCTTCAACCATGGCCAGAAGCAAGGTATTTTAGTAATAATAATAACAACAAGTGACAGTCCCATTTGTGGGGCACTTACTGTGGGGCCAGGCACCACACTGAGCTCTGTACATAAATCACAGCATTTAGTTCCTAGAGCCACCCTGCCAGGGAGGCAACACCACCTCCATTTTTACAGCATAGACAGGCTACAAACCTTGCTCCAGGCAACATGCAGACTAATATACAGTCTCCAAGTCCAGGTTGTGCCAGGTGCTGAGTTCCCATTACCCTCCCAGAACCCAATGAGGAGAGTGTGTGGGCACTGCAGACATCTCCCCAGTATTTATTACATTCTAGATGATTTAAGCCAGTGTGACACATCTCTCCCTTTGTGGTATTTAGTTCAGGGATGGGCATTCCCCCTAAAAAAGGTATGTTGAAATCCTAACTCCCAGGATCTCAGAATGTGACCTTATTTGAGATAGTAATCAAATTAAAATGAGGTCATTAAGGTAGACCT
This sequence comes from Panthera uncia, assembly GCF_023721935.1. Lineage (NCBI taxonomy): Eukaryota > Metazoa > Chordata > Mammalia > Carnivora > Felidae > Panthera > Panthera uncia. The sequence goes on along the minus strand of NC_064808.1, from coordinate 81,757,627 downwards.
TTATCCAATATGACTGGTGTCATTATAAAGAAGGGAAATTTGGGCACAGAGACAGCACACAGGGAGAATCTGGTATGAAGATAGGAGGTAGGCTGCCAAGAGAGAAGGAACTACCAGAAGCTAGGAGAAAAGACTGGAAAGAATCTTTCCCTAGAGCCTTGCAAGGGACTGTGGCCTTGTCCATACCTTAATTTTGGACTTCTGAAGCCTCCTACTTTGTGGTCCTTTAGTACAGCGGTCCCAGGAAACTAATCCAGTTGTCCTTGGCCACTTTAGGATAATGACACAGGAGAAGAAAGCTATTCAGGAATTCTGAGAAGTCACTCCCCTTCTGCTGGTTGTGAAAGTTGATGCCAGCGACTATTGACTATTGCACAAGCATGAGGGAATCGCTACACAGTGGGCCAGAGTTCCTGGCCTCCTGCACCTGAGCCTGCCCCCATTTCAAACCTCCTGCCTTTGACAGGACCCTTTCTGCCCAGTGATGGCAGCAACATACCTAATGTCCCTATTTTTAGAGGACTTAGAGGTGAAGTATCCTGACCAGGGGCCCACAATGAATACATGGCAGAAGTAAGACTTGAGCTCAAGTCTATCTACACCCAGATTCAGTGCTCTCATGCACTATGCAATATTGATTTCTATTTCATAAAAGGGATATTTTGGCACCAAGGGCTGCTCAAGGCAGTAGATCGTTATTCCTAGCTCCTCACCTTACTTCCTTCAAATTTTAGCTCAATCTTCCCTTTGTTCCCTTGCCTCAATTCTAATGCAAATATGCTGTTCTCCTTAATCCTTGGTCCTTTCCTTCAGGCATAACACTGACCTTCTGGCCCCACTCCCCTTTGTCTTTTCCTTCCCCTGCCACTGGAGCCTTAGCCCAGGCTGAGCCACTTCTTCCTCCTCCACCAGGCTTGCCCTTTACCAGGCTGTCCCAAGAGAGAAAGAAGAAACTCCTTCTGCACCCCCAATGCACTATGGAGTTATTATGACACATTTGTTCCCATGCTAGATTGCAGTCACCTTGAGGACAGGGGTCATTATATCTTTGAATCTTTTAATCCTGATTTGGATTTCAGGCCACTTGAAAATCAAGTCAGTATCTCATCATTTTGCCAAATCACACATTACCTATTCATTTAGCAAATATTTGAGCCTCTACTGTATGTGAGGCACCATTTTTGACAGGATAGCAAAGGTCCCTGTCCACACTGAGCTAACTGGAGAGAGACAGACAGACAGAGACAGAGACAGATACAGAATGAGAGAGAAAGAGAGAGAGAGAGAGAGAGGTGCACACCAGACTTATTTAAGGAAAAAGAAATGGTTCCATGTTTGGCACATGGAGTTGTAAAACATGAAACTAGAGAGAGTAAACATCAGGACCTGGGCTCCTTATAAGCCATGTTAATTGCCTGTTACATAACATGTATTTAAAACCCTTTCATATATTAAGTGTTACTCATTCACACTAAAATACATATGAATAGAGTTTCCTTTCACCACCAGAAGGGGAATTAGCAGCCCAAAAGATGCTGGGGCAGCAAAACAAGTGAAGGGACAGATGCCCCCTTTAAGTCAGGGCTCTTCTCCTTCCCCACCCCAATCCTTTGGCGGCAAGTTCTGCTATCTGGGAAAGAGATAAAAATCTGACTCTGCAAAAGCTGTTTCCTATCAGCTTTGCTGGGCTTGGCCCTGACCCTGCTGAGCTGTAGGGCATTGAGCTGTGTAAGAACCATGTTGGAAGTGACTCCTTTGATGTTTTCAAAGGTCGGAGCACATCTCTCCCCTTTTGGAGTGTCACTCAGCTGTAGGTAGAGAATGTTTCAGCTGCTGGGAGAGCCAATTAGAGCCAATTAGAGCCCAACTAACCTCTCCTGACACCGAAACTCCTTGTAGAACTTGCCTGTTTCTTGCAAAAATAGTGTGCATCTAGCCCTAACTCCGGTGTGGAGTGTGCCTGATGACAGAAACCATGGGTAGCTTAGTCCTCGTCCACTCTGGCTGCATATTATGATCACCTAGCAGATTTTAATTGCCAACACCAAAACCCCATGCCCAGAGAGCCCAACTCAGTTGGTCTGGGTTAGAGGTCCAGGCAACAGTATTGTTTAAAAGATCCCCAGCATTGAAAAACAGTATATCTGAATTCACCTGAAACAGCTGGCTCTCTGAAATCCAACTTCTGCATCTCCCACTATAGACACATTTTTCTGGATATGTTGGCACCTGCTTCTATTACCATCAGGTCCTTATTTCATATTTCTTTATTATCCACTCCAATTTTCATTAACTCTTTCAGATATGTTCCTAATATATTTGCATTTTCATTTGATTTCATGCTTTCTTAACCAAATATTGTAGATATCGTGAACAAAGCAAGTGGACAAACTAAACGCTTTTTTTTTTTTACTTTTTGCTCAAGATAGTTGAAAACTATTTCTTTTTATCTAGTTAATGGGAAAATGAGTCCATACCATCTAGATATAAATTGGCATCTTTTACAATTATAGGCTCATGCTTGCTATGACTGTGGATATGTTCTTTTGTTTATCCATAAACATATATCATTATTTCTCATACATACACAAACACAACACACACACACACACACACACACACACAATCTTCCAAAGCACTAAGGCTTTAAAAAGCAGATATTCAATAAGAATTCTTGCAGGAAGAAATTAATGAATACACACATGGATGGATGCACAGAAGCTGAAACTAAAAGATAAAAACTTTATTCACATATATAGATATATGGATATATCACATATGTAAATACAACCTTATTTCCAGTTGGCATATTATAAGAGGACATCTGTTATAAATTTCAAAGTCTTTATTCAATCAATGTATGTAAATAACTGATATATGCATATAGCAGGATATGAGTTTTAATTTTTTAAATCATAGTGAACCACATTGATGCTTTTAATAATGATTAAATAAGCAAAACTTAATTATGTTATTATTACTAAATGGGTATTTCCAAGATGAAACATAAAATGTAAAGGGGCCTGATTAGAATCTATGATTAGAAAAAAAAAGTCACTTCCAGAACAAATCAAGTTCCAGATCATGAGAATAGTATCAAACATCACAGACAATTAAGTCCAAAAGTTTTCAAAGATTTTGATTTGGCTTGTAGCAGCAGTTTCTTTAAACAAAACCCTAAGAAGAAAACCACTATATATAACCAGAATATAACCGCCTCTTTGAAGTGTTGGGGTGGGGCCTCAGAGCAGGTGGCCCCAGCTTCCCTCCAATCTAGAGGAGCACAGTTTGGAAACCATTAATCCCTTTAAATGATTCTCTTTCTTGGCTACACTTAAGAATGACTTGGCAGGGTTCTTTAAAAAACATCAATTCTAACTACCCAAAGCAATCTACATATTCAATGCAATCCCTATCAAAGTAACACCAGCATTCTTCACAGAGCTAGAAAAAATAATCCTAAAATTTGTATGGAATCAGAAAAGACCCCGAATAGCCAAAGCAATCTTGAAAAAGAAAACCAAAGCAGGAGGCATCACAATCCCAGACTTCAAGCTATACTACAAAGCAGTAATCATCAAGACAGTATGATACTGGCACAAGAACAGACACTCAGATCAATGGAACACAATAGAGAACCCAGAAATGGACCCACAAATGTATGGCCAACTAACCTTTAACAAAGCAGGAAAGAATATCCAATGGAACCAAGACAGTCTCTTCAGCAAGTGGTGCTGGGAAAACTGGACAGCGACATGCAGAAGAATGAACCTGGAACACTTTCTTACACCATACACAAAAATAAACTCAAAATGGATGAAAGGCCTAAATGTAAGACAGGAAGCCATCAAAATCCTCGAGGAGAAAGCAGGTAAAAACCTCTTTGATTTTGCCCACAGCAACTCCTTATTCAACACATCTCTGGAGGCAAGGGAAACAAAAGCAAAAATGAACTACTGGGACCTCATCAAAATAAAAATCTTCTCCACAGTGAAGGAAACAATCAGCAAAACTAAAAGGCAACCAACAGAATGGGAGAAGATATTTGCAAATGACATATCAGATAAAGGGTTAGTATCCAAAATCGATAAAGAACTTATCAAATTCAACACCCAAAAAATAAATAATCCAGTGAAGAAATGAGCAAAAGACATGAATAGACACTTCTCCAAGGAAGACATCTAGATGGCCAACCAATACATGCTCTACATCACTCATCATCATGGAAATACAAATCAAAACCACAATGAGATACCACCTCACACCTGTCACAATGACTAACATTAACTCAGGCAACAACAGATGTTGGTGAGGATGTGGAGAAAGAGGATCTTTTTTGTATTGTTGGTGGGAATGCAAGCTGGTGCAGTCACTCCAGAAAACAGTATGGAGGTTCCTTTGTGGCACCTGGGTGGCTCAGTCAGTTGAGCATCTGACTTCTGCTCAGGTTATGATCTCATGGTTCATGAGTTCCAGCCCCACATTGGACTCTGTGCCAATGGCTTGGAGCCTGGAGCCTGCTTCGGATTCTGTGTCTCCCTCTCTCTCTGCCCTCTGCCGCTCACACTGACTCTCTCTCTCAAAAATAAATAAACATTAAAAAAAAAGAAAAGAAAACAGTATGGAGGTTCCTCAAAGAAACTAAAAATAGAACTAACCTATGACAGAGCAATTGCACTACTATGCATTTATCCACAAGATACAGGTGTGCTGTTTCGAAGGGACACGTGCACCCCCATGTTTATAGCAGCACTATCAACAATAGTCAAAGTATGGGAAGAGCCCAAATGTCCATCGATGGATGAATGGAAAAAGATGTGGTATATATATATATATATATATATATATATATATATGCATATAATGGAGTATTACTTGGCAATCAAAAAGAATGAAATCTTGCCATTTGCAACTATGTGGTTGGAACTGGAGGGTATTATGTTAAGTGAAATTAGTCAGAGAAAGACAAAAATCATATGACTTCACTCATATGAGGACTTTAAGAGACAAAACAGATGGACATAAGGGAAGGGAAACAAAAATAATATAAAAACAGGGAGGGGGACAAAACAGAAGAGACTCATAAATATGGAGAACAAACTGAGGGTTACTGGAGAGGTTGTGGGAGGGGGCATGGGCTAAATGGGTAAGGGGCATTAAGGAATCTTCTCCTGAAATCATTGTTGCACTATATACTAACTAATTTGGGTATAAATTTTAAAAGATAAAAAATAAAATTAAAAAAAAGAAAGGATCACACACACACACACACACACACACACCACACAAAACATCAATTCTAGACCCCACCCTGAGGTGGAGCACTGTATTTTGCAAAAGCTCTCCTGGTGATTCTAGTATGCAACAGGGTTAGGAACCACTGATCTAGTACAACTCCTTTAACATACAAACAAAACACTAAATCCCAGTGAGGTATGGTGACATGGCAAGACAATACAGCTCGTGGGAAGTCATGCCACCAAGACTAGAACCCAGTGATCCTGAATTCTATTCCGCCAATGGTACTATGCTCCCAGTAGATCCTCAGAAAATCTTGCTCTCTGAGGGGATTGATGGATGGCCTCCAGAAAAGTCTGTTATTACCACAACAGGGAGAAGGAGATTTTAGCATGATCTCCCAGTCACAGACATCCAAATTTGCCCACAAGATATATAGTCATGAGAAACAGCAATCAGTCATGGAAAGTTCTCACTAGGAAAAAAGACTGAAGGAAGAATGGTCAGCAAGCACAGCTCTAATGAGGTTGTCTCTCAGGAGAAAAAGAGGACACGTGATTGGCACAGCAAATAATCTTAATAATAACAACAGGTGAGATGGATTGTTCTACACATATTCTCATTTAGTCTTTACAACAAACCAATGAAGTTGATAACCATTTAGATGAGGAAACTTAAACACTTAGCTCCTAAAGAGCTGTGGTCATTTGCCCAAGGGTAGAGAGCTTTGCCTGGCTGAGCTAACAGATAAACATGGGTCTGTCCAATTCAAGTGCCTGAGTTTTCAACCAGTAGAGTATAAAATGAAAAACATAAAATTACTCACATGCCTCAATTTTAGGTGCTCTCAACTTGAACCCAAAGTCCTGAAAGGATATTCCCATCTTTCCTTCATAAAATGTTGAGTCTTAGGCCAAGTTATACACAGTTTCACACCCAGAAAGCCCATCTCCTGGCTAGAAAAACCTTTCAAGCCTCCTTGAACAAAGCTTTGCTATAAATGACTCACATTAGCTCTCTTTGTTTTGTGTATTTATTTCTCTACTATTTACTCTCATTATCCAGAAATCTATATTTTAACCCTAATTGTCTCCCTGAGGTAATGATTAAGGCATGACTCTGAGATTTGCATTGCAAACACCATGAGGCCTTCAACAGGAGCAGATGAATGCTGAATTTGGCATCTAACGGCATTTATTGCTTCATTTTCATGTCTTCCCAGTTTCATTTTGGGCCAATTTTTTAAATATTTTTTTCAAGTTCCAAAAGGATGGGGGGGTGGTATTCAGGATAATGATTTCAGGCCTACATTGACTCTACCCACTAGATCAAAACTGAGCTTTTTCTTCTTAAGACCATATCTTTGAATAAAAAACCCATGGATCAGTGCCTTATGTACATTTTACTAATGAATATTTATAGGACCACCCACAGAGTGTACAATTTCATACAAGCTACTCTATTTAGACAATGGCTATTTGGGAAAACCAGAAAGGGCTTTAGAAAAAGGCATGCTGTAAGTGGGATGCATTTTTATCCCTCCCAAAGGGAGAAGTCTTCAATGGATATCTGCTCCTTTTGGTTTTGTTGTCTTAAAAGTTTTATTTATTTTAGAAATAGTTACAACCCAGCCAGGTAAATATATTGCCATAAATTCCATTTAACTTTTTCCCTCACTGGAATAGCCTCATAAAAGACAACAAAGACCTGCAGAAAATTCAGTGAGGGAATAAGATTGTCAATACAGCGTGTGTATTTGAAAATAGAACGGTACAATCAGGTACAAAGAAGAGTCTGCATTCAAGTTAATAAAAATCAATCTAGAAGAAAGCATACCGCATTTTTGTGTCTAAGTAATCTTATCTTTTAATAACAATAAAACTTTTCACTTTACAGGGCTCTTTCTTTAGAGTCTCTAAGAGTTTGCTGACCAAGAACTAGAAAGTGATTGATGGTGTACCCAGCTGCTAAGGGTCTGTTCTAAAATCCTCCAGCTTCCTTCCATCAGTAGATGACCTCTGCTATGCAGGAGGTTCCCCACTATTACCATTCCTCAACCTGCCAATCAATAATGTCGACAAGCAAGTGTTCCAACTATGATTTCGAGTATAATTAGAAGGAAATGGAAAATCATAGAAAGTTATTTGCATTGGGTAGCATTTTGTTGCACATAACAAAATGCACTTAATAAATGGTGGCTATATCATATGAATCTAGTGACTCTAAGTACCTAAATGAAAAATAATAAATCTGATTCCTTTTCATTGAGCTACCATATTTTCATGTCTTAGGAAGCCATTGATTGCATAACATACCATCAATTTAATAGCTTTCCAGGGGGAAAAGAAAAACAACTACCACATTGAATGTATGCATCAATTATAAGAAATATATTGATTTTATAAATGTTAAAGCATAGGAAAAAATGTGTCTTAAACGACAGAAAACACAGTGGAGCACCTGGGTGGCTCAGTTGGTTAAGCGTCCAACTCTTAATTTCAACTCAGGTCATGATCTTACAATTTGTAGGTTTGAGCCCCACATTGGGCCCTGGGCTGATGGTACAGAGCCTTCTTGGGATTCTGTCTCCCTCTCTCTGCCCCTCCCCTCCTCGCTCTCTTTCTCTGTCTCAAAATAAATAAATAAATAATATTTAAAAAAACAGAAAACACAGCAAACTTAATACTTCATTTTAAGAGCACTTTTATATTCATTATCTAATTTAATTTTACCACAATTTTGTAAGGTACTATGATTATTATTCCCATTTTATTGCTAAAAATTCAAGCCTCTAGGACATTAATTTGCTCAAAATTATACAGTTAGTAAACCAATACCATAACTCTTCAATTCTAAATTCCACACACTTTCCACTACTCCTGTTACCTTTCTGTCTTAAACTAGTAGAACTTTTTCTCACCTAAAACATTTTGACTGATGCCTAGTAAGAAATATAATGTTTGAAAAGACTGCTATAGTAGATTTTTCATAACTGCTCTTGACATTCTTTCATGTTTAGGTAAGACTGTCTTCATACCAACCTATAATCATCATGGGCTGTTGCGTTAACTAGAGAAACAGTTGTCCCAAAAGGACGCAGTACTCCAGGAGTAGATTTGTATCACTGACTGAAATTTCTAATAGGTCCTCATGTATCTTTGGTGGAGAGACACTTGCTTTTGCAGATTAAAACTTTCAATTGGCTACATAAATTACCCTTCGTCAATTGTGAATCTTAACTTCTTTCTAAATTCTTGCCCTTATAAATGTACAGTGCCCATAAAGATTTATTAAGTAGGTGTGCAATCAACTATCCTTCAGTGTTTTAGTGATCAGAGTAGAGGTTTGTAAATGGCTTTCTCCGTTAACTAGGTTGCTAGAAGTTGGTTCTGTTGTGGGAGTTTGGCTGTGCCTGGATATGAGCTCATGGAAGTGCATCAAATACAGAGTTGGAGGTAAATTTGCCTAATAAAGATATGTTCCCTGGTGGCAGTATTCGGGGCTTCTGTGTGGGATGTATAGCACTAGCGGGCATCTGCCATCCTCCAGCGCATGCAGTGGTGGCTGCAATGTTGTGTAAGCAGTGGAACATTAGTGTACAATACACTTAATGTCAATACAATTAGTGCCTCAACCCAGAAGAAAACTATCTCCAGGAGAGAAAAGGATGCCCTGTCTGCTTATACCCTGAGACCTGTAGTGAAAGCCCTCAAGCCTGACTCACTGATCAATGTTTCCCACCTTAAACAAAAGGCAACTATGTTCTGCAATCCAGTCCTCCATCTCATTTGAAGGGATAAAAATAAGTGAGGACTGGGGTGCTTGGGTGGCTTAGCTCAGTCAGTTAAGCATCTGACTCTTTATTTGGGCTCAGGTCATCATCCCAGGGTCATCTTCCCAGGGTCATGGGAACGAGTCCCACAGCAGGCTTCACACTGAGCATGGAACCTGCTTATGATTCTCTCTCTCTCTCTCTCTCTCTCTCTCTCTCTCTCTCTCTCCCCTCTCCCTGCTCTGTCCTTCCCCCCTCCATCTACCCCTCTCCACCTCTCTGTCACTCTCCCCCATTCATGCTCTCTCTCTAAAAACAAAAGAGGGCGCCTGGGTGGCTTAGTGGGTAAAGCATCTAACTCTTGATTTTGGCTCAGATCATGATCTCACTGTTCATGGGATTGAGCACCACATCGGGCCCCGTGCTGACAGCGAGGAGTCTGCTTGGGATGCTGTCTCTCCCTCTCTCTGCCCCTCCCCCACTCATTCTCTCTCTCTCTCTCTCTCTCTCTCTCTCTCTCTCTTTCTCTCTCTCTCTCTCTCAGTAAATAAACTTCTAAAAAATGAAGAGTTTATATTTTTGTCCCAATAAATACCAACAAGTAAGTTGTACTATTTATCTATGGTTATTAGTGAATGATTCCTCCCAAAACTAATTTTAGCAGTGTTTATTTGAGAGTTTGAATTTGCTGTTAGCATTCAATGGCTGGTTTTGTACTTTGTACCTAATCTTCTTATTAAGTCACTTCTTACCATTTAGAGGAGACTTCTATGACTGAGTGAATAGCACAGCAAAGGCAAAGAGAATAAGAACCAAGAGAATGCCAGAGAGAGAGGAGCCAATCATAATTGTGGAATCTAGTGGAGATTCCCAAGGCAACACCAAACTGATTTCCCGTATGTAATAATCAGATCTTTTCAGAGACCAGGGGCCCTTTGAATGGCCTCAAGGGAAAACAGCACAAGCAGACAGCTTTTGAAACGAAAAAAAAAAAAAAAACTTGTTTTACTTCCCTTTTTAACATACTTTGGAAATAAAATGAGATACTTATAAAACAAATAAGAAAATTGAGTTGGTCATTTAAAAATGCCCTGACTATAAAAAAAATCCAGAGTGGTTACTTCAAGACAAACCCCCAAAACCATTTAGAGTGGGGATCCGTGGTGTTATTCTCAGCCTTATCCAGAGGCCAAGAAAGGCACAGATTACCTCAGCAGCCCCCGTTGCCTTAGGAGACTTGGATTTTACTCTTCCCACTGTGGTAGAAAGGGAACAGATGTCCCCTAGGCAATTTTTCTCCAAAGGACCTCAGAAAGTAACAGCTGCTACAGGCTTCAGCCATGCCTTCCAGGCGCTTCTGAAGATGAGGGAATTTCCTTCCTGCCTTCACCACCCTCCTGGATTCTCCACCCACAGAGCCGAGATTGCCTGGCCTGCTCCACCACAGAGCGTGAGGACAGATCTGATATACATAAATCAACATATTACTCATTTTCTAGCACTGCCTTTGACAGCTGTTACATGAGCACATTGTTAGAAACTGTCAAGCAGTGATACACAGTGCCTTTTACAACATATGTTGACTTTTATCTAATGTAGTTCCATAATTAGCCCTAGGGAAAGCAAATCCAGGCATCCACCTGGCTGTGTGATCTCAGTTAACCTTTGCTTTCTTCTGAGGAAAGTTGGCAGGGTGGTGGTGGAGATCTAGGTACCTGGGTCCCCAAGACTAAGAGAAAATCAGTAAGTGTGTGAGTTGAGTAGGGTAGGGCACACTTCTTACATCTCCCTGACCTCTACCCATTCTCCATGGAAAATATGTCTTCAGTCAGAGGCCACGGGGTCTGGAGAGCTTCTCAAGTGGTTCAGGTCCCCCAGGCCTGGATGAGAATTGAAATTGTTACTGGAAAAATCACCCTGAAACCTAGGCCATTCAACATTAAAGAATTTGAAAGAAAAAACTAAGCATTGCTTCAAATGTTATCCTTGGTCCTCCTTTCAAAAAGGTATTTCTCTTTCAGAAAAAAAAAGACAAAACTTAGAGCAATGAAAGCATATTTTCACTGAATTTCAAAATTCAGCAGGTAATTTAGCAAGGTCACTTAGCAAGGTGATATAATAGAATATATGCTTGTGGTAAGATAATCTAGACTGAAGTTCAAGCTCCTTCATTTACCAATAAAGGAGCCATGGGAAACCTTATACTTTGTCATGACTTCTGTTTTCCTCAGTTTCAAATGAAAATAAGGGCAGCAGGCACCACGTCAATGTCATTAATGCTCATTCAGCACCATGGACAGTGCCTAGATCAAGAAACAATTTAATGAATGAATTCATACACCTGGTATTCTAATAAAGACCAAAAGAGATGTAGAAACATTTTGAAGACAGAAAATCTGTGGCCAAATATGAGTTATCTGATTTAACTTTCTATGTCTGGTTTTGGGGGGCAAGTCAGAGATACAGCTCTAGTTATCTCAAAAGCAATGAACCACAAGAGATCTGAAGGAACCTGAAGGGCATGAATTGAACTTAAAGGCACAAGAATTTTCTAAATACTTATTTTAAATATTTGAAGACAACTAGAATTCCCCACATAGACATACTCCAAGTTGAAATTGCAGAAAAAAGATCTTCTCCAGTATCTCCATCTTGGTCCCATCCACTGCAGATCCTGTCTAAGCCACCCATGAGCCTTCTTCCTTCAATGAGCATCACCTCATGCACTGCAGTGTCAGAGCAAATGTGGGAATTCACAAACTGTATAAACAAGGTACTTCTTCTCAAGGAATGCATTCTACTAGTCTCTGGGTTACACCCTTAGAGATGCAATAAAGACAGAATGCTCTCCTTGACCTCAAGGAGTTAATGGCCCAATGGAAGAGAGAGTTCAACAAAGTGATGACATAGTAAGAGCTACACATAGAAGTACAGGGTAAAAGAAAAAGGGCCAAAGACAGAATCCCATAGAACAAACATTTGCAGCATGGGTAAAGATGAGAATCCAAAGTAGAAAGAAAACTAGGAAATAAATGTCATAGAAACCAATAGAGAAGAGAATTTCAAGAATGATTCATTGCTTAGATCACCTGGGTGGCTGAGTCAGTTAAGCATCTGACTTTGGCTCAAGTCTTGATCCATAGTTCATGAGTTCAAGCTCTGCTTCAGACTCTATGCTGACAGCTCAGAGCCTGAAAGCTGCTTCAGATTTTCTTTCTTTCTCTCTCTCTCTTGCTGTCTCTCCCTCACCCACTCATGCTCTGTCTGTCTGTCTCTCTCTCTCTCTCAAAATTAAACATTAAAAAATGAAATTAAGGGGGGATACTGGGAAGATGGTGGCGTAGGAGGATGCTAGGCTCACCGCGCGTCCTGCTGATCACTTAGATTCCACCTACACCTGCCTAAATAACCCAAAAAACCGCCAGAAGACTAGCAGAACAGAGTCTCCAGAGCCAAGCACAGACGAGAGGCCCACAGAAGAGGGTAGGAAGGGCGGCGAGGCAGTGCACACTACACAGACTCTCGGGAGGGAGCTGGGGCGGAAGGGCAGCCCGCCGGCCAAGCAGAGCCCCCGAGTCTGGCTTGCAAAAGCAGAGGGGTCAGACAGAGTGTGTTCTGACAGCAAGCAGGACTTAACATCTGGAAGGTTATAAGCTAACAGCTCTGCTCGGAGAATGGGAGGGCTGGAGGACAACGGGAGGGAGTGTTGTTGAGCCCCAGATGACAGAGCTCAAACTGGCAGGGAACAAAGGCACTCGCCAGTGCCATCTCTCTCGCCCATCCCCCAGCCAAAATCCCAAAGGGAACCAGTTCCTGCCAGGGAACTTGCTTGCACTGCACAAACACCCAACGCTGTGCTTCTGCGGATCTATCCCTCCGGCGGGTCTGACTCCCTCACGGTGATGCAGGGCCCCTCCCAAAGTGGATCTCCAAAGGAAAAGCAAGCTGAGCCTGCCCCTCCCGCCCCTGTGCACCTTGCTGATCTACCCCAGCTAATATGCCAGATCTCCAGCACCACAAGTCTGGCAGTGTGCAAGTAGCCCAGACGGGCCACGCCACCCCACAGTGAATCCGGCCCCTAGGAGAGGGGAAGAGAAGGCACACATCAGTCTGACTGTGGCCCCAGCGGTGGGCTGGGGGCAGACATCAGGTCTGACTGCGGCCCCGCCCACCAACGCAAGGTATTCAAGACAGCACAGGGGAAGTGTCCCGCAGTCCCAGACTGCTCCAGGGACTATCCAAAATGACAAAACGCACAAATTGGTGCAGACGCTCTGGAAAACAGTATGGAGGTTCCTCAGAAAATTAAAAATAGGCCTACCCTATGACCCAGCAATAGCACTGCTAGGAATTTATCCAAGGCATACAGGAGTACTGATGCATAGGGGCACTTGTACCCCAATGTTTATAGCAGCACTCTCAACAATAGCCAAATTATGGAAAGAGCCAAAATGTCCATCAACTGATGAATGGATAAAAAAATTGTGGTTTATATACACAATGGAATACTACATGGCAATGAGAAAGAATGAAATACAGCCTTTTGTAGCAACATGGATGGAACTGGAGAGTGTGATGCTAAGTGAAATAAGCCTTACAGAGAAAGACAGATACCATATGGTTTCACTCTTATGTGGATCCTGAGAAACTTAACAGAAACCCACGGGGGAGGGGAAGGAAAAAAAAAAAGAGGTTAGAGTAGGAGAGATCCAAAGCATAAGAGACTCTTAAAAACTGAGAACAAACTGAGGGTTGATGGGGGGTGGGAGGGAGGGGAGGATGGGTGATGGGTATTGAGGAGGGCACCTTTTGGGATGAGCACTGGGTGTTGTATGGAAACCAATTTGACAATAAATTTCATATATTAAAAAATAAATAAATAAATAAATAATCCAATTTAAAAAAAAATGACAAAACAGAAGAATTCCCCTCAAACAAACGTCCAGGAAATAACAATAGCTAATGAACTGATCAAAAAGGATTTAAACAATATAACAGAAAGTGAATTTAGAAAAATAGTCATAAAATTAATCGCTGGGCTTGAAAACAGTATAAAGGATAGCAGAGAATCTTTTGCTACAGAGATCAAGGGACTGAGGAACAGCCAGGAGGAGCTAAAAAATGCTATAAATGAACTGCAAAATAAAATGGAGACAACTACGGCTCAGATTGAAGAGGCAGAGGAGAGAATAAGTGAACTAGAAGATAAAATTATGGAAAAAGAAGAAGCTGAGAAAAAGAGAGATAAAAAAATCCAGGAGTATGAGGGGAAAATTAGAGAACTAAGTCATGCACTAAAGAGAAATAATCTACGCATAATTGGTATCCCAGAGGAGGAAGAGAGAGGGAAAGGTGCTGAAGGTGTACTTGAAGAAATAATAGCGGAGAACTTCCCTGATCAGGGAAAGGAAAAAGGCATTGAAATCCAAGAGGCACAGAGAATTCCCTTCAGACGTAACTTTAATCGATCTTCTGCACGACATATCATAGTGAAACTGGCAAAAAACAAGGATAAAGAGAAAATTCTGAAAGCAGCTAGAGATAAACATGCTCTAACATATAGGGAGACCTATAAGACTCGTGACTGATCTCTCTACTGAAACTTGGCACGCCAGAAAGGAATGGCAGGAGATCTTCAATGTGATGAACAGAAAAAATATGCAGCTGAGAATCCTTTATCCAGCAAGTCTGTCATTTAGAATAGAAGTAGAGATAAAGGTCTTCCCAAACAAACAAAAACTGAAGGAATTCATCAGCACTAAACCAGCCCTACAAGAGATCCTAAGGGAGATCCTGTGAGACAAAGTACCAGAGACATCGCTACAGGCATGAAACCTACAGACATCACGATGACTCTAAACCCATATCTTTCTATAACACTGAATGTAAATGGACTAAATGCACCAACCAAAAGACATAGGGTATCAGAATGCATAAAAAACCAAGACCCATCTATTTGCTGTCTACAAGAGACTCATTTTAGACCTGAGGACACCTTCAGATGAGAGTGAGGGGATGGAGAACTATTTATCATGCCACTGGAAGTCAAAAGAAAGCTGGAGTAGCCATACTTATATGAGACAAACTAGACTTTAAATTAAAGGCTGTAACAAGAGATGAAGAAGGGCATTATATAATAATTACAGGGTCTATCCATCAGGAAGAGCTAACAATGATAAATGTCTATGCACCGAATACCAGAGCCCCCAAATATATAAAACAATTACTCACAAACATAAGCAACCTTATTGATAAGAATGTGGTAATTGCAAGGGACTTTAACACTCCACTTACAGAAATGGATAGATCATCTAGACACACGGTCAATAAACAAGGGCCCTGAATGATACATTGGATCAGATGGACTTGACAGATATATTTAGAACTCTGCATACCAAAGCAACAAAATATACTTTCTTCTCGAGTGCACATGGAACATTCTCCAAGATAGATCACATACTGTGTCACAAAACAGCCCTTCATTAATATACAAGAATTGAGATTATACCATGCATACTTTCAGACCACAATGATATGAAGCATGAAATCAACCACAGGAAAAATTCTGGAAAACCTCCAAAAGCATGAATGTTAAAGAACACCCTATTAAAGAATGAATGGGTCAACCAGGCAATTAGAGAAGAAATTTAAAAATATATGGAAACAAACGAAAATGAAAATACAATCCAAATGCTTTGGGATGCAGCAAAAGCAGTCCTGAGAGGAAAATACATTGCAATCCAGGCCTATCTCAAGAAACAAGAAAAATCCCAAATACAAAATCTAACAGCACACCTAAAGGAAATAGAAGCAGAACAGCAAAGACAGCCTAAACCCAGCAGAAGAAGAGAAATAATAAAAATCAGAGCAGAAATAAACAATATAGAATCTAAACAAAATTGATAAACCTCTAGCCAGGCTTCTCAAAAAGAAAAGGGAGATGACCCAAATAGATAAAATCATGAATGAAAATGGAATTATTACAACCAATCCCTCAGAGATACAAGCAATTATCAGGGAATACTATGAAAAATTATATGCCAACAAACTGGACAACCTGGAAGCAATGGATAAATTCCTAAAAACCACAAGCTTCCAAAACTCAATCAGGAGGAAATAAAGAGCTTGAACAGACCCATAACCAGCAAAGAAATTGAATCAGTCATCAAAAATCTCCCAACAAATAAGAGTCCAGGACCAGAAGGCTTCCCAGGGGAGTTCTACCAGACGTTTAAAGCAGAGATAATACCTATCCTTCTCAAGCTGTTCCAAAAAATAGAAAGGGAAGGAAAACTTCCAGACTCATTCTATGAAACCAGTGTTACTTTGATTCCTAAACCAGACAGAGACCCAGCAAAAAAAGAGAACTACAGGCCAATATCCCTGATGAATATGGATGCAAAAATTCTCAATAAGATACTAGCAAATCGAATTCAACAGTATATAAAAAGAATTATTCACCATGATCAAGTGGGATTCATTCCTGGGATACAGGGCTGGTTCAACATTTGCAAATCAATCAACATGATACATCACATTAATAAAAGAAAAGATAAGAACCATATGATCCTGTCAATCGATGCAGAAAAGGCATTTGACAAAATTCAGCAAACTTTCTTAATAAATACCCTCGAGAGAGTCGGGATAGAAAGAACATACTTAAGGATCATAAAAGCCATTTATGAAAAGCCCACAGCTAACATCATCCTCAACAGGGAAAAACTGAGAGCTTTTCCCTGAGATCAGGAACACGACAGGGATGTCCACTCTCACCGCTGTTGTTTAACATAGTGTTGGAAGTTCTAGCATCAGCAATCAGACAACAAAAGGAAATCAAAGGCATCAAAATTGGCAAAGAGGAAGTCAAGCTTTCGATTTTTGCAGATGACATGATATTATACATGGAAAATCCGATAGACTCCACCAAAAGTCTGCTAGAACAGATACATGAATTTAGCAAAGTTGCAGGATACAAAATCAATGTACAGAAATCAGTTGCATTCTTATACACTAATAATGAAGCAACATAAAGACAAGTAAAGAAACTGATCCCATTCACAATTGCACCAAGAAGCATAAAATACCTAGGGATAAATCTAACCAAAGATGTAAAAGCTCTGTATGCTGAAAACTATAGACATCTTATAAAGGAAATTGAAGAAGATATAAAGAAATGGAAAAACATTCTGTGCTCATGGATTGGAAGAATAAATATTGTCAAAATGTCAATACTACCCAAAGCTATCTACACATTCAATGCAATCCCAATCAAAGTTGCACCAGCATTCCTCTCAAAACTAGAACAAGCAATCCTAAAATTCATATGGAACCACAAAAGGCCCCGAATAGCCAAAGTAATTTTGAAGAAGAAGACCAAAGCAGGAGGCATCACAATCTCAGACTTTAGCCTCTACGACAAAGCTATCATCATCAAGACAGCATGGTATTGGCACAAAAACAGACACATAGACCAATGGAATAGAATAGAAACCCCAGAACTAGACCCACAAAAGTATGGCCAACTCATCTTTGACAAAGCAAGAAAGAACATCCAATGGAAAAAAGACAGTCTCTTTAACAAATGGTGCTGGGAGAACTGGACAGCAACATGCAGAAGATTGAAACTAGACGACTTTCTCACACCATTCACAAAAATAAACTCAAAATGGATAAAGGACATGAATGTGAGACAGGAAACCATCAAAACCCTAGAGGAGAAAGCAGGAAAAGACCTCTCTGACCTCAGCCGCAGCAATTTCTTACTTGACACATCCCCAAAGGCAAGGGAATTAAAAGCAAAAATGAACTACTAGGACCTGATGAAGATAAAAAGCTTCTGCACAGCAAAGGAAACAACCAACAAAACTAAAAGGCAACCAACAGAATGGGAAAAGATATTTGCAAATGACATATCAGACAAAGGGCTAGTATCCAAAATCTATAAAGAGCTCACCAAATTCCACACCCAAAAAACAACCCGGTAAAGAAATGGGCAGAAAACATGAATAGACACATCTCTAAAGAAGACATCCGGATGGCCAACAGCACATGAAAAGATGCTCAACGTCGCTCCTCATCAGGGAAATACAAATCAAAACCACACTCAGATATCACCTCACGCCAGTCAGAGTGGCCAAAATGAACAAATCAGGAGACTATAGATGCTGGAGAGGATGTGGAGAAATGGGAACCCTCTTGCACTGTTGGTGGGAATGCAAATGGGTGCAGCCGCTCTGGAAAGCAGTGTGGAGGTTCCTCAAAAAATTAAAATTAGACCTACCCTATGACCCAGCAATAGCACTGCTAGGAATTTACCCAAGGGATACAGGAGTACTGATGCATAGGGGCACTTGTACCCCAATGTTTATAGCAGCACTCTCAACGATAGCCAAATTATGGAAAGAGCCTAAATGTCCATCAACTGATGAATGGATAAAGAAATTGTGGTTTATATACACAATGGAGTACTACGTGGCAATGAGAAAAAATGAAATATGGCTCTTTGTATCAACATGGATGGAACTGGAGAGTGTGATGCTAAGTGAAATAAGCCATACAGAGAAAGACAGATACCATATGTTTTCACTCTTGTGTGGATTCTGAGAAACTTAACAGAAACCCATGGGGGAGGGGAAGGAAAAAAAAAGTTAGAGTGGGAGAGAGCCAAAGCATAAGAGACTCTTAAAAACTGAGAAGAAACTGAGGGTTGATGGGGGTGGGAGAGAGGGGAGGGTGGGTGATGGGTATTGAGGAGGGCACCTACTGGGATGAGCACTGGGTGTTGTATGGAAACCAATCTGACAATAAACTTCATATATTGAAAAAAAATAAATTAAAAAAAGAATGATTCCTTGCTTATTGGCATTAGATGCACTTCAAGTAAGATAAGAACTGAGAACAATTCAGTGGATTTACCAGTTAGCAATAGGTATATGATGTTGTTGAGATGTGAAAAAACAAGTAGCCTTATAATAAAGGATCTTTCTAAGGGTAAAATGGTAAAAAAAAAAAAAATTACAAATGCTATAGGAACACAGAAGAGAGGAAAAAAAGATCTCTTGGGATTGCAAGCTTAAGGGGTAATTCATCTAGAAGGAATGAAATGAGACTTGAACGATTTGTAGAATTTGGAGGGGAAAAAAGTAAAACTAGGGTTTACAATTAGGGGTACTGATCTGAATAAAACACTGGGCTGTGGATGTTCCAATCCTACCCCAGGGCCAAAACAGACGGTTTGTGGGGGATGAGACTGGGAAGAAATCTGGAGTCAGACTCCCAAAGACAGGGATTAAGGACTGAGATGCCAGATTCCCATTTGACCCCATAAGGCTTTGGGGCAGGGTCTAACAGATAACAACAGAGTATGGAATAGATTGGAGAGGAAAAAAGAAGCTAGCTAAGGAAATAGCACCAGGAGGAAGAGATTAGAGTTTAACTTGGCAAACATAAAGGGTTACTCTTTAATTCATAAAAGCAATATTTTACTATAAAAGGAATAAGAAACCACTTGCCCCAGAACATGGTATGGGGCAAATCTCCTTGTCCCTTAAGTCAAGTGTGCAAGATTTCCTTAGAACTTAGGGACATAGTCTCGAGAGTCATACAGAGCCAGTTCAAAAACCAAATCACTGACTCACTAGCTACAGGATCTTGTTGGGTTGCTTAACTCCTCTGAGAGTCAATTTCCTCATCTGTAAAATGGGTATGATCTATTCCAAGGGGTTTAGCCCATGGCAAAGAATAAGCACTCAGTAAATGTTATATCAGAATATTTCATTATTACAGAATACTGTTCAACCACATCATAGAAATATATGCAAATGAAGAATATGTGAAATAAATACCTCAAGAAACACTGGTCATCAACACATATATGAGAAATTATTTGACCTTAGACATTCAAAAATTAAATAATGTAATAGTTGAAAATTAAACACATTGACAGTACGAAGTGTGGCAGGCAATTCTATAATGATCACAAAGGTCCCTGATGTACACATCTTATATAATACCTTTCCCTGAGTATCAGCAAAAACAGTGAATATAGTATCTGCCCTGTGATTAGATTAGTAACCCACTGGCTTTTTAGTTAATCAAAAGAGAGCTTATCCCAGATGGACCTGACCTCATCAGCAGTGCCTTTAGAAGAAGGTGAAGTGTCAGAGAGGCCTTGAAGATGTATACTCTTATGAGTCCTACAACTGTAAAGAAAAAAATTCTACAAACAACTGTGAGAGCTTGGAAAAGAATCCAAGGCTCAGATAAGCCCCCAGCCCAGACCAACACCTTGATTACAGCCTTGTGGAACCCTGGGCAGAGAACTCCATTAATCTGTACTCAGACTCTGGCTCATGCAAATTGTAGGGCAACAAATTTATGTTGTTTTAAATGATCATGTTTGTAACAATTTTTTTATGCAGCAATAAGAAACTAAGTGCTGGCAAAAATGTAGAGAATTAGTAAACTGTACCTACTGTTTATGAGAATTAACTTGGATTCCATTTGGAAAGCAGTTTGACATTATCTAGGAAGTTTGAAATGAATATTCACTGTGTCCATTCAATTTTGAGCTTTAATACATACCCTAGATAAACTCCTGCCTAGTGCATATGTATAAGAATGTTCATCACAGTGTGGCTTAAATAGCCAGACGCTAAAAACAATATAAATTAAATATCTATCAAGATGAGAATAAATGAATTGCAGTACATTCACAAAATGGAATACTGATCATCACTGAAAATGAACAAGCTATAGTTATATGATAATATGGCTGAATCTCAAAAACAAAATATGCAAAGAGGCAAGATGCAAAGGGGTATACAAATTCCATTTCCATAAGGTTTACAAACAGGCAAAAGTAGGCTGTTTCTATTTACAGATACATACAGTGATATTAAAAAGCAAGGCTATTTTAGAGGCAAGGAAGGGATTTTCATGAACTTCAGGATAGTGGGGTCTGGGAGTGGGGAGAGAAGGGATTGTGTGTGGGGATAGGAAAACAGGGATTTACCAAGTCCTGGAAAGGTTTGTTTTTCTTTTTACACTGGTGTTTGCTTTTAAAAAATTTTAAACTATACTCACATACTATATGCACACCTCTGTATAGAGGATATATCTCACAATAAGAAAGAGCAGCAGTAAAGATCTCTGAATGGTGTATCTTACTACCATTCATAATAATGGCCTGAGAAAGACCTAGAAACACAGATTTGGAGGCTTCCCTGATGTGTGGAAACCCAAACAGCCTGCCATGAGCTTGTGGTTGATGGCTCAGTGTGGCTTCACCTCATCCCTGCAGCACCGTCAGCCTCCTGACACCTGTGCCAGGCTTGGCAGCTGTGGCCGGAAGGAAGGAGCCATCAGGAGCCATCACTAGCAGCAGACTAATAATAAGATTCATTTCTTTGAGACTCCCAGGACACAACCAGGGAGACTGGAGAATGCTAATGCTGCCTGCTAGGGCTCTGGGGGCTGCTTACTTATTTTTATTTTTTAAGGTCAATTGTTTCAGGTCGGCACACTTATTAGAGAGGGGATCAGTGGAAAAACAGTGTGCCCCTCTGCTCCAAGCCTAAAAGGAAAAACCAGACAAAAGGAAGACATTCGTTCACTAATCGTATCTGAGTCCTCTTTTCTAGAGGCTGCCTGAAGTGGCCAGGGGCAGAATCAAGACCTGTAGTCGCTCCAGAGCTTAGAGAAGGGAGAACCTAAGATTGAGACTGAAAATTTGGGAGGGGGTTCCCTGGCTCTTTCTTTCCTCCAACTCTTCTAAAGTTCATTTCTACCTCTTCCTCCTCCTCCTCTTCTTCCTCCTCTTCCTTCTCCTCCTCCACCTCCTTCTCATCCTCATCATCACTGTATTAGTATACTTATTGCTGCATAACAAAATACCACACTGAGTGAATTAAAACAACATAAATTTGTTATTGCAAAATTTCTGTAGGTCAGAAGTCTGGGCATGCATGGCATAGCTGGGCTCCATGTGAGAGACAGGTGTTGACCATGGCTGTGGTTCCCTCAGGGGCTGAGTAGAATCTGCTGTTCAATCAGACTTTGGTAGAATTCTACTCCTGGCAGTTGCACAATGGAGGTCCTTTTTTCCTTTCTAGCTGTTATGCGGGGGTCACCCCCACCTCCCAGATGGTGCCCACATTCCTTATTACCAAGATTTTCTTATGGGTTCAATTCCACCATGCTTTGGATCTCTGACTTCTTTGTGTTGTGACCAGAGAAAACTCTGCTTTTATAAGATCCAAGTAGTTAGGGCAGACCTACCTGGACAATCTCCATATCATAAAGTCAACTGATTTGGGACCTTAATTACATCTGCAACTCTTCACAGCTGTATCTAGTTTACTCATTGAATAACTGGGAAAATGTATGGGTATACTGGGGGTCTGGAATCTTGGTATATTATCTTAGAATTCTGTCTACCAAAACCATCAATTGCTAATACGTTCATTCTGAACAAGGAATTCATAGAGGTGTAAACAAACCAATGCTCCCAGAGAGGAGAATGTTAAGGAATGTTCTGTGATGCAGGGAGATTTATAGTTATTTGAGTTGAAGTACACCCTGGAATTAGGAATAATGGCTTTCATTCATTCACTCATTCAACATGCCAGGTATTATGGGATGTTCATAGATAAATAAAACAAAGAGATTCCCATGACATTTCTGCTTTAAAAAGAGAGAAACCACAAAAGACCCCAAATAGCTAAAGCATTCCTGAGGAAGAATAACAACACTGAACACATATACTTCCTAATTTCAAACTATACTACAAAGCTATAGTAATCAAAACAGCAGAATACTGGCATAAAAATAGACATATAGAACACTGAAACAGAATCCAGAGCTCAGAAATAAAACCCACATACACTGAGAACTATTTCACAAGTGAGCCAAAAGTACTCAGTGGGGAAAGAACAGTCTTGTCAATAAATAGTGTTGGGAAAGCTGAATAACCATGCAGAAAAATGAAATTATACCCCTATCTTACACCACTCACAAAATTTAATTTATTAAAGACCTAAATGTAAGACCATAAACCATAAAACTTCTAGAAAAAAACATAGGGAAAAAGCCCTTTGACATATGTCTTAGCAATGACACCAAAAGCACAAGTAACAAAGGCAAAAATAAACAAGTGGAACTACATCAAACTCAAAGTCTTCAGCACAGCAAAACAAACATTCAACAAAATGAAAATGTAACCTATAGAATGGGACATAATATTTGCAAACTATACATCTGATAATGGGTTAATATCCAAAATGCCCAAAATATATAAAGGACTCATACAAAAAAATAACAAAATACCCAAATGAGGAATGGACAGTGAAATCAAATAGACATTTTGCCAAAGAAGACATGCAGATGGCCAACAGGCATATAAAAAGATGCTCAAAATCACTAATTACCAGGGAAATGCAAGTCAAAACTATAATGTGATGTCTCATACCTGTTAGAATGGCTATCATCAAAACAACAAGAGATAACAAGTGTTCATGAGGATGTAAGGATGTAGAGAAAGGGAACCCTTGTGCACTACTGGTGGAAATATAAATTGGTACAGCCACTGTGGAATAGTATGGAGGTTCCTCAACAAATTAAAAATGATTTGTCATATGATCCAGAAATTTTACTTCTGGGTATTTAAAAGAAATCAAAGCAGTATATTGAAGACATAACTGAACTCTCATGATCATTGAAACATTATTCACAACAGCTAAGATATGGGAACAACCTAAATGTCCAACCATGGATGAATGAATGAAGATGTGATGTTACATACAATGGAGTACTTCTCAGCCATGAAAAACAATTAAATCCTCCCATATGCTACAACATGGATGACCCTTGAGGACATTATGCTAAGCAAAGTCAAATAGAAAGACAAATACTACATGATACCACTTTTCTGTGGAATCTAACAAACCTGGATTTAGAAACAGTAGAATGATGGTTAAACGGGCTAGGGATGGGGGAAAAGGGAAGATGTTGGTCAAATAGTACAAACTTATAAAAAGAATAAGTTCTGTTCATCTAACTCACAGGATTGTGATTACTGATATCAGTATTATACTATATATTTGAAAGTTTCTAAGAGATATCTTAAATGTTCTCACCACAAAAAAAGAGTGGTAATTACATCATGTCATGTAGGGGTTAGCTAAAACTAGTGTGGTGATCATATCACAATATATAAGTGTATAAAATCAACATATTGTATATACCTTGAAGTTACACAATGTTATACATCAATTATATCTCAAAGCTGGAAAATAGAGAGAGAGAGAGATGCACAAAACTATAATATCCATTTAACAAATACGTAGTGGGTACCCACTATGAAGCAAGTGTTGGACATCTAGGATATTGTGGTGAATGGTTGTGACAGGTACAAAGTAAAATGCTTCAAGTTATAGCATAAAATATATAAGTCTCAATTTAGAGTTAAAAGAGAGCTTCTTGGGGAGGCTGGCTGGCTCAGTCAGTGGAGCAAGCTACTCTTGATCTTGGGGTTGTGAATTCGAGCCCAACATTAGGTATAGAGATTACTTAAAAAAATAAATTTTTTATTCTAAAAAAAAAAAGCTTCTTTAACAGACTGTTAACTATAGAGAACAAACTGTTACCAGAGGGGAAATGGGTGGGGGGTGGATGAAACAGATCCCCTCTTTTGATGGCGTTTAAGGAAGGCACTTGTTGTGATAGTACAAACTGGGGATGTATGGAAACTAATATAACACTATATGTTAACTACACTGAAATTAAAATGAAAATAAGTAAAGAGCTTCTTAGACAGGGAATATAGTAGAGCATCACTCTTACAAAAAAAGAAATAATGGGATGTGCTTTATTTTAGGAAGAAAAATTCGGGATATAAGGGGAATGACATACCAGATAGAGAAACTGATGTGAAGAGAATCCCAAAGGTAACAAACAGCAGAATATCTGTGTAACAACATATTGGGTAGATTACAAGTGATATGAGGGGACATTATACAGCTTAAGAATATAAAGGAGGCTTGGGGAAGATTTTGAAGCATATTGAAGGACAATGAAAATCCACTTTATTAGAATGTGACATGCCCAAAGCTTAATTCTGAGAATATCAAGTTAGTAACTCCACATATTCATTCCTTCATATGTGGCAGGCACTGCTTTAGGTGCTGGGGGTACAAGTTCTAACCTGCCCTCCAGACATTTCCTTTTCAGGGGAGGAGACAATAATAAACAATAAAATTAATAAGGTAATTTCAGATAATGTGTCATGAAGAAAAATAAATCAAGGCAAAGTAATAGAAATTAGGTGTGAACCATATTAAGTTGAATGTCAGAGATGGCTTCTTTAAGCAAGTGGTACTGGGGTGAAGATTTATGCTATAGGAGCAAGATGGCAGGGGTCTCCAAGACAGAGGTTGAAGGAAAGGGTCCTGGTGTAGAATCCTGCTTGTCACAATTAAGCAAAAGCAAGCAGGTGGTGAGGGAAAATGTCAGAGAAGCTGACATGCCCAAATTATATAGGATTTTGAAGGCCATGGAAAGTAGTTTGGATTTTATCCCAAAGGCAATGAGAAGTTACTGGAAGTTCCTGAGCAAGGCAGAGAGGTGAAATTGTATGATTTGCATTTTTAAAAGATCACTCAGGCCAGGAGAGAAAGAGTAGGGTTATTGCTGTAGTCTGAATGAGAAGTAAAGTTCCCTCAGATAAGAGGGCATGGCTGAGGCAGTGGTCAGTTTGGGGACATGACTTAGAGGTAAAAGCAAAAGGTCTGGTTGATAGATTGTATGAGATTGTGAGGGAAACAGAAAAATAGAAATTAGAGAGACAAGAGCCTGGAGAGGGACCAAGTAGGAAACTACTACAAACAGTTCAGGAGGGCAGAAATGAGGGGCTGGCAGTAAGAGGAGAGGAGGGTACCTAGGAGGAGAATTCCAAGTGGTAGAACAGATAGGACTGAAGCAAAGGTGACTTGGAATTTTTCATCCTTGATCACGGGGAACAGTGGTGCCCACTAATAAAAGCAGGGAATTCAAGATCAACGTAAAAGGGGAAATAATGAGAGAGTTTTGTATAATCTGTCCTTACAAGTGGAAGGTTTCTTGTGTATAAAAAGGAAAAGTTATTATGGTAATTACTTAGCAACAGAACTTGCTACCTGCAAGGTAATCTCCAAGGTCTAGCACCAGGTCTACTTGAAGCTGCATAGGAAGCATGTAAGGTCAGTCCTATCAGGATCATACAGGACTCCCTGCCTTTACCTCCCCCAGGACATGTGTGGATCTGTCTGTGGAGTTCTGAAGGCCCAAACCCAGTCCAATTCCTGTCCAACAAAGACAGGGCAGAGAGTAAAGAATGATCTGAATTCCACCATCTCTTGGGACTTAGAACTGACATGCTCCCTAAGCCCTGCATACCCAGAACAACTTGGTGCTTCTGCACACCTTCTGCAGCCCATGCTGACTTGTGACAAATCCATATGTGCTAAGAGTAAAGTCTGAGAACACATGTAGCTTTCCCTACACTCAAGTCACAGTACTCTTCATTTCCCTTGCCAGACCAGACCATAACATCTACCTACATTTCTACATACACTGTGTCATACCCTGGATTCTAGCCTATACCTCAAAATCTGACACTCACCTAGCTCCTGACAGCTCTCCTTAAGCAGGACTGGATCTTGTTGTCATTGTATTTTTTCACTGGTTTAGTATTTTATGCTCTAGACAGACTCTCTAATAGCAACACTTCCCCATTTGACCTCCAATTCTCAGTTACCCGCCCTCCACTGTTATGATTCTTTCTCCTCACCCTTTTAGCTAGGATCTGTATATTCTTTGAACTCTAGCCGACTCACCTCTATTATGTCAGATCTTGCCAAGCTATAAGCATTTTAATAACTCATATGAACATGGCCAAGGGTCCTGTGTGGTGGTTAAATCATGGATGCAACCAACATTCCTCATTAGTGGGACATGCAGCTGGCCATGTAATCATCTGTTCTATGACCACATCTGACCTTCTTCCCTTTCTGTCATTCCCTTGGTCTCCTCAATGCCTCACATTCATCCCATCCAAAGTTGAGCAAATCATCACTCCATTGAACCTCTCTCCCATCCTCTTGTCTCTCTCAAGCTAGTTCTTCCAATACCTTACACAAACCCACACACACATACACTTTTTTGTTAATTTCTGAAACCCTTTGCCCATAGTAAACACCACTGATAACAAGTAAGCCCTTATTCTAATGTAATTCCTTTGTAAGTAGCCTATTTTCTCTCTTCAGATGAGAAATTTATTTTTATCTTTTTGTACCTGATATGTTGCCATTTTACTGCGAGGTATCTAGATGTGGATTCGTATTTATATGAGTCTCAGTGTTGGAACACATTTTCAATGTGAAGTTTCATGTCCCACCCCTATCACAGACAAATACAACCTCCCCCACTATTAACATTCCTCTTTGCAGCTATACATTTGTTATAAT
Organism: Panthera uncia; assembly: GCF_023721935.1. Classification (NCBI taxonomy): domain Eukaryota; kingdom Metazoa; phylum Chordata; class Mammalia; order Carnivora; family Felidae; genus Panthera; species Panthera uncia. Next base: position 81,730,117 of record NC_064808.1, on the reverse strand, counting down.
CAACAAAACTACACTGACATATCATTATTACCCAACATCCATAGTTTATATTAGGGTTCACTCTTGGTATTGCACATTCTGTGGGTTTTGATAAGTGTATAGTGACACAAGTCCACTGCTGTAGATCCTACAGAATTGTTTCATTGCCCTAAAAATTCTCTGTGCTCTGTCTATTCATCATCCAAAGTGACTATACCATCTCACATTCCTACCTTATTCCAATGAATAAGAGTTCCTGTTGCTCAACGTCCTTGTCAGCGTTTAGTGCTGTCAATGTTTTGGATTTTGGCCATTCTAATAAGTGTACAGTGGTATCTCATTTTATTTTTTTAAGTTTATTTATTTATTTTGAGAAATAGAGAATGTGAGTGGGGGAAGGACAGAGAGAGAAAAGGAGAAAGAGAATTCCATGCAGAGTCCATGCTGTCAGCGTGGAGCCTGATTCAGCTTTTGATCTTGTGAAATGTGAAATCATGATCTGAGGTGGAAATCAAGAGTCAGAGGATCAATCAACTGAGCCACTCACGAGCTTCTTATTGTTTAAATTTGTAATTCTTTAATGACATATAATGTGGAACATCTTTTCATATGCTTGTTTTCGTTTGTATATTTTCTTTGATGAGGTGTCTATTAAAGTCTTTTGTCATTTTTTTATCAAGCTGTTCATGTACTTATTGTTAAGGGTTTTTTTTTAATTTTTTAAAAGTTTATTTATTTTTGAAAGAGAGAGTGTGCCAGCAGGGAAGCAGCAGAGAAAGAGACAGATACAGAATCTGAAGCAGGCTCCAGGCTCTGAGCTGTCAGCACAGAACCCGATGCAGGGCTTGAACTCATGAGCCATGAGATCATGACCTGAGCTGAAGTCAGATGCTTAACTGACTGAGTCACCCAGGCACCCCTCTTATTGTTAAATTTTAAGAGTTCTTTGTATATTGTGGATAACAGGCCTTTATCAGATGTGTCTCTAAAAATATTTTATCCCTGTCTGTGGCTTGTCTTCTCATTTTCTTGACATTGTCTTTCACAGCATAGAAGTTTTAATTATAGTGAAGTCCAGCCTATCAATTATTTCTTTTGTGGATTATTTCTTAGATGTTGTACATAAAAAGTCACTGCCATACTGAAGGTTATCTAGATTTCCTCCTATATTATTTTAGGAGTTTTAAAGTTTTGTGTTTTCCACGGACATCTCTGATCTATTCTAACTTAATTTTTGTGAAGGTGCAACCCATGTCTAGATTCATTTTTCACATGCGGGTGTCCAGTTGTTCTAGCACCATTTGTTGAAAAGGCTCTCTTTGTTCCATTATATTGCCTTTACTCCCTTGTCAAAGATCACTTGATTATATTTACTTGGGTCTATTTTTGGCTTTGTATTCTATTGATCTATTATCTATTGATCTATTTCACCAATACCACATTGTCATAATTAATGTAGCTTTATGGTGAGTCTTGAAGTTGGGTAGCATCAGTCCTCCAACTTTGTACTTCTTTAAGAATGCCTTGGCTGGGGGTGCTTGGGTGGCTCAATCAGTTAAGCGTCTCACCTTTAATTTCCACTCAGGTCATAATTTCCCGGTTCATGGGATTGAGCCCCACATCAGGCTCTGTGCTGATAGCATGGAGCCTGCTTGTGATTCTCTCTTTCCTCTCTCTCTCTCTCTCTCTCTCTCTCTGCCCCTTACACACTCATGCACATGTACACACACACTTTCTCTCTCAAAAAATAAATAAATAAGCATAAAAAACTTTAAACAAAAAAAATGTATTGGCTGTTCTAGGTCTTTTGCTTCTCCACATAAACTATGGAGATATCCACAAAACAACTCACTAGCATTTTGGAGAGGGTTGCATTAAATCTATAGATCAACTTGGGAAGAACTGACATTTTGACAATATTGAGCTGTTTTACTCATGAATTTGAAACATCTTTCCATTTATTTAGTTCTGCATTAATATATTTCATCAGAGTTTTGTAGTGTTCCCATATAGGTCCTGTACACATTTGGTTAGATTTATACCTAACTATTTCATTTTGAGGAGCTATTGTAAATAGTAATGTATTTTTTATTTCAAATTCCACTTGTTCATTGTTTAATTCACTTTTCTGCTTACTGAAATACATTCTTTAATATATCTTTTTTCCGAAAGCATTATTAGAACACACTATTGTCTGAAAACACTACTGTGTTTTTCTAGCATTTGAATAATATGTGAATTGAAGCTAAAAATCTTGAGTTGACAGTGATTTTTTTCTTTAGCATTTTGAAATATTACTCCATTGTCTTTCAGTTTCTATTATGTAGTAGGTACAATATGTGTTATCCCAGAAACACCCCCTCTATCTGAGATAATGCTTATTCCCCCAGCTTCTATGAGGACTGGATGCTAACAGCTCACAGCTACACTCTATTCAGGAGATTTGCCCTTGGTTGAGAAGAGCTGGTTCACCTTGAAATGACAATGAGGCTATGTTACCTCCATATCTCACTACCCTCTCTGGCCCCCATTCCCTATTGCTTCATCCAGTGACTGACTGATACAGGAGTAGAAAAGCTTAGCTCTATTTTCTCAAAGGGGGAAACTCTGGGTGCCATTTGTAGATCCCCAAGGATTAGACTAAGACTAGACTTCAGCTCTTGTCTAATGACTAGACCCTAGACTGTTCCCTTGACCTACCTTACTGCCCTCACTCCCTTACAGGTTTTGTCCCTTCAATAAATAAGTTGCATAAGAATCTCCATCTCAAGTTCTTCTAGAGAACTCTACCTAAAGCATATTTTTACTGGTAATAATGATTGTAATAATGCCTAAAAGTTACTTGAGCACTTAATGTAGACTAGACACTGATGGATAAGTTTTTTACCTGTATTATCTCGCGTAATTCTCACAATGATCCCATGGAATAAGAACGCTATTATTTCCACTTGTATTAGTTTTCTGTGGCTGCTGTAACACATCATCATAAGCTGGATAGCTTACAGTAATAGAAATTTATTCTCTCACAACTCCGGAAGCTGGAAGTCTTAATGAGAGTGTTGTCAAGGCCACAGTCCCTCTGGAAGCTCTAAGGGAGTAACCAATATTTGCCTCTCCCAGCTTCTGGTGGCTGTCAGCATTCCTTGGCTTGTGGCCACCTTATTCCAATCCTCCCTCCACAGTCACACTGCTCCCTCCTCGTCTGTGTGTCAGTCTGATAAAAAATATGCATGATTGCGCTTAGGCTCACACATATAATACAGGCCAAGCATCTTCTCTCAAGATATTTAACTTAATGACATCTTTTCCAAATAAGGTAATACTCACTCTTTTGCCATATGAGGTAATATTCATGCATTCTGGGAATTAGGAATTGGACATATCTTTTTTAGAGGCTACCATTCAGCCTACTATACCAGTTTAGAGATGATAAGAGAGAGGCAAAGGTGAAAAGTACATGCTATTGTACTTTTCACAAAAGATACAGAAATCACAAAATAAGATGGAAGAAATACATCAGTAAGAACAATAAATTTAAATGGCCAGAGCATCTCATAGTGGAATATTAAAAAAAATTAGGCTAAATCTGGTTTACAGAAGACACACCAAAAGTATGAGACTCAAAAAGGTTGAGGGGAAATAGAGTGAAAAAGACATGTTAGCAAACACTATTTCAGAGAAAGCTGGAGCAGCTAAAGCTGGAGCTGGAGCAGCTATAGTAATGACAGACAAAATTAACCTTAAGGCAAAAGGCATTAGTAGGAATAAATTGGAAGTATTGGTCATGATAGGTTAGGTTAGGCTGCAGTACCAAACAATCCAAAATATTGCAGTAACATTCAAAAAAGGCTCATTTCTCAATCAACAGCATGTCTATCACAGATAGAGAGCAGCTTGTCTTTACAATACATTCACTCCCTTGGACCCTAGCCAATGGATTAGTTTCTATCTAAAACTTTGCTGGTGTCATGGCCAGAAGGAAAGAAAAAGGCACTATGGCTTTAAAACTTGGCTCTTAAATCTGGTTGCAAGTAATGCTCCTCACTTCCACTTGACTTCACTGCCCAAACCGAGGAACCCAACCAAATCTTATGTCAAGGGGAAGAGAAGTAAAATCTTACCTTAGCAGGGAGAGTAAATAACAATAATAGTCTATCATAAGGGGCCACTGTAGACTGATCCAGAAAATAATTCACCAGGAAGTTATAAAAATCCTGTTATTTTATGCAAAAAATGATTTAGTCTCGAAATACTTTTAAACTTACAAAATTACATTTAGAAAATGAAAATTTTATAATCATACTTGGCGATTTTAGGTTATTTCTATCCAATATGGATAAAGCAAGTACATAAAATTACTAAAGATATTGAAGACTCAAGCCACAAAGTAAGTAAGTTTGATCAAACAGACATGAATCTAAGAGTGCTGCACCAACAAAGAATATCCATGGAGCATGAATAAAAACTGAACTTGAACCAGCACAGAGAACTGCTCATAAATTTTTAAAGTGTCAACATCATACAGAACAAATTTTCTAACAAATTATAATTACATCGAAACTAATTATAGATAGACAAAGATAGTTTAAGAAATAAATATGCTAAAAAAAAGAAATACATATGCATTCTTAAATAACCCCTTGAATATAGTAAATCATTAAGTAATTACGACTGAGCAAAAATATATATATAATGTATTTAAACTTATAAGATGCAGCTAAAGTTGTATTTACAGGTAAATATATACCCTTAGAAAATAAAGATTGAGAAGTAGCTAAATAACAAGAATGTAGAAAATAACAATGTAATGTGTAGAATTTTAAAAAAACAAAATAATAAAATTAAGAACAAAATAAATAGAAAACAAAAAATTAGAACCAATAAGAAAATTCAGCAAGTTTGTTACAGATATAATCAATTTCTAAAAGTCAGTTGTGCTCAAGTCACAAGTGCACAGAGTGCATAAGTGAAGCAGAGGGGCAGAGAGAAAAAGAGACAGAGTGATAGAGAGAGACAGACAGAGACAGAGAGAAAGAGAGAGAGAGAGAGAGAGAGAGAGAGAATCTCAAGCAGGCTTCACACTCAGCACAGATCCCAAAGTGGGACTTGATCCTACAACTCTGTGATTACAACCTGAGCTGAAATGAAGAGTCAGGCTTTCAACCAACTGAGACACCCATGCACCCCCATACAAAGATGTTTTAAATAATATTTTTAAAGTTTTATATATAGAAAAATAATAATGTCAATAAATAATAATAACAAAAGCTGTATATTACATGTCTGAAGAAGAAAATAAAATTTTATTGAAAGATGCTGAAGAAAACATAAATGAAATATGTTGTGTTCATAAAGTGGGAGGATAATATTAGAAAACTGGCCATTCTCCTCAAATTAATCTAAATATTTTGCATCATTTCAATAAATTCAGACAAGAATCTTCAAGATCCATGACAAGTTGCTTCTAAAATGTGTAAAGAAACTCAAATGATGAAAAATTGATCAAAACTTTTTAATAAGAACAAAATGGGCATAATCATTATAATAAATACTAAAACATCATAAAGTTATAATTAAAATAGTGTGAAATTTGACAATAAATTATACTTTAAAAAATAGTGTGGCATTGCTAAAGAAACAAAGAAAACAAAATAGAGGGTCCAGAGATAGAACTTTTACTATAATGAACATTTGTACCTGGTATGGTGATGATATACGTCACTGAGGGAAAAATGAGACAACAAATAAATGCTGTTCATGCAACTAGGCATTCATGTGGGGGAAAAATTATATTCCTCACTCCATACAAAAAATTTGTTCAACATAGATCTAAAAACTCAATGCAGACAATTCTCTAAAAACCTCTGGAAGAAAATGAAAGAATATATTTAGAACTTCAGGGTAAGGAAGGATGTCTTAAAGCACAAAAAGCACCAGTCATTGGGCACCTGGGTGGCTCAGTCAGTTAAGTGTCTGACTCTTGATTTTGGCTCAGGTCATGAACTCATGGGCTCTGGACTGAGTGTGAAGCCTGCTTAAGATTCTCTCCCTCCCTCTCCCTCTCTCTCTCTCTCTCTCTCTCAAAAAATACCAGTCACAAATAAGGCTTATAAATTTCCCATTAAAACTGAAAACCTATAACATTAAGCTACCTTATACTGAAAAGACAAACCACAGATAAGTAAAAGACATATGATAGACATATAACCAACAAAGGCTTTATATCCAAAACAAATAAAAAAGTACAATTAGGGCGCCTGGGTGGCGCAGTCGGTTAAGCCTCCGACTTCAGCCAGGTCACGATCTCGCGGTCCGTGAGTTCGGGCCCCCCGCGTCAGGCTCTGGGCTGATGGCTCGGAGCCTGGAGCCTGTTTCCGATTCTGTGTCTCCCTCTCTCACTGCCCCTCCCCCATTCATGCTCTGTCTCTCTCTGTCCCAAAAATAAAAAAAAATAATAAAAAAAAAAAACACGTTGAAAAATAAAAGTAAATGTTAAAAAAAAAAAGTACAATTAAATAAGCAAAAGGCAAACAATCCTATAGAAAAAATTGGCAACTGGAATAAATAGACAATTCTTAGGGGGAAAAAAGTTGAAATAGCCAAAATATGAAAATATGTTCAACCTCATATCTACAAACTTACACTCATAGAAATGTAAATTACATTTCATATCCATCTAGTTGGCAAAGATTAGAAAGTCTAATGATATCAAATGATAGTGAGAATATGGAGCAACTGGAACTTGCAGCAAACAAAATTAGTACAACCACTTTAGAAAATAATTTGGCTAAATCCAGTTATGGTCTAGCATAGCCTTATGGTCTAGCAACTGCAATTCTAAAGATATTCCCCCATGGAAACCCCATGTGTGTTCAATAGGACCCATGCATGTGAATATTAATTGTAATTTTTTTTTATAATTGGAAAACTATAAGAAAAAATTGGGAGATCATCAGAAGAAAGGATAAATTATGATACAATCACATAACGGTACTCTACAATAGTACAAATAAAAAAAATAGACCTATAGTTGCTAACACAGACAAATCTAAAATATATAACATTGACTGAAAAGAATATTAGAGTTTTTTATGGAATAAAAGCAATTATATAAATTTTAATATGAAGCAAAAACAATAGTTTATGATGTTAATACACATACTGAATATGGTAAAATTATATCTTAAAAACAACAAATGAGGGGGCGCTTGGCTGGGTCAGTTGGTAGTGCATATGACTCTTGATCTCAGAGTCATGAGTTTGAGTCCCATGTTTGGTATAGAGATTATTTTATAAAAAGAATAAACAAAAACAACAAATGTAGGACATTGGTACCTCTGAGGAAGGGAAAAAGAGAATGGAGTTAAGAAGAAGTATAAGGGACCTCAAATAAATACAACAAGAGAGAAAATGTTAATATTTGGTCAATCTAGTCGGTGGATATATGAATGTTCTCTATCATTCTCTTTATTTGGCTGTATATCTGAAACATTTCATAATTCTCTTAAATTTTCTTTAAAAAGTAAATGGATACAAACAAATGTTGGAGACTCCTTTCCCAGCTTGCTCCTACATGGGGAAAGGTAAAATTCCCATTCTGTATGGGTTGCAGTTGATTGTGAGGAGAAAGGAAATAAAGTCTTGTCAACCCCACTGAAACAGAGTGCAGCTGGACTTCACAGAGACTGGAACCCACTCTCCCCTCCCCTCCTCCCTCCAGCTGGTCTTTTCTGTATCTATTTCCTGCTTCTGTATCTTTTCTGTATCTATTTCCTGCATCTACTCCTATCTTCCTGGTCCCTCAAAGTACCCAGACCCAAGTCTACATGACTTTTCAGCTTAAATACCTACACTGATTCCTTCTCTGTCTCTTAGTTCAAATTTCTGAGAGAATTTGACTGACCACTGCTATGGTCAGCTGGCCTTGGACCAAGAGTCTACTTCAATTCAACTTCTAATTCAACAAGATTCAGCTGACAGAAGAGGAGACCATACTAAATAGGAATCTCTTTTAGGAGTTGTGGGCAAGACAGAATCTCAAAAAAGTTTTGGCTAAAGTACACAAACTTACCCATCAAGTCCATCAACCATGTTAAGTCAAGAGGAAAGTACTTGGAATGAGAACAGAAGCCTCCTCAGAAATAAAGAATGTACCTGAGGTTGAAGCACTCTTGTGTGGTCTTTCCCACACTACTTCTTGAGTGACCATCTGAAAAGCAGAAAAAAGAGAATTCCTCACATCAGACTCTACATGGACAAAAGACTCAATCAACAGATGAGAGGTAGGTGGAAATGTAGCATGACATACAGAATGGGGGAAAAGTTCTTCATCTGAGACCAGACCCCTTACATGCAGTGGGTAAAAAAGAAGTCAAACATAACACTAAAGCCAACCTTTGAGACAGCCATGCCCCAGACTGAACTCATTATCTCTTCCCATTGGGATCCTCTTCTGGAACTCTTATCTCAATAAATGGCAACAATACTGATCTAATTGCTTCAATCTGAACCCTGAGCAAACCTTCCCCATTCCGTCTTATGTAACCCATCACAAGACCCCATTGTTTCTACCTCCTGGGTGCTGCTCGGTGTTTGCCCACTTCTTCGCCACCTCCCATCTGTTTGAACCTGCCCTCATTTCACCTGGTCTTCTGCAAGAGTTGCCCGCGATACAGGGAAAGAAACCCCCAAACACAGTCAATGTGATTCATGTATTCAATCACTATTACATTTCCACAATGTGTCAGCCACTGTGTAAACACTGCATATGGACTGGTTAGAAGAGTCACTGCGAACCTTGCATTTTTAGTGATGATAGCCATTAAAAAAATAAACATGAAAATCACTATTAAAAAGTTGGGTAAGCGCTCTGAAAGAAAAGATCTGTGTTCCTTGATAATGTTTAACCAGAGAAACCTAATGTAAATTGAGTAGATGGCCAGGCCTTCTCTAAGAAAGAATGACTTTTGATCTAAGGCTGACAGAGTCACAGTCTCCTTAAAATTTTCTATCATTTCCCCCCTTTTGAGGATAAAGGTAATCCATTAGAAAGTCAGATACAACTCAGCTTCTTTTTCCCTTCCCTGCCCAACTTCAACTTCACTTTCTCCCTAGCTCTCTGCTCCCAGCCACCAGGACACCTCTCCGATCCCTCAAAATGTCATTTTCTCCCTTGTGTCAGGACCTGCATGCATGCAATGCCTGCATCAAGAAAAGACCTTCTTCATGTCCCCTTTCCTTCAGCCCCTGTTAACTAGCCAATCAACTGTCAAATATCAATTTAACATCCCTTACTCTAGAAAGCCACATCCTAATACCCCTGATAAGAGGGTCTAAGTCTGTGTGCCATATAGATTGTTATTTTCTTAGACCAAATGCCCTGGCAACTGTCTTGTCAACATCTGTTAGAACCCTGCACTCCATTATATGTGTAGGGGCATTTCTGTCTTGTCACTGAATCCCCAGGGTGTGGATTATTAAACATACTTAATAATAAAGCTGAATAAACAAATGAAAGAATCAATGATATGACTGTCCCGGTTTTGTAGAAACTCAGAACCTTAGAATTGAAAAGGACCCTAGGAGTCACCTAAACTTCCTCCCACCAAATAACCAAATCACATACCTCACAGCCTCTTTCAGGCTTCATACCTGTCTCCCCAGGCAGCAGAGAGCTCCTCAAGAACAAGGACAGAAGCTTATTCATCTTGGTATCTCCTTCCTCTACAGAATCACAAACTAGAGAGTTCCAAGAAGATCATTATCTCCAACCACAACCTAGAAACTATGTGGCACAAAGCCAGTGAGTGATTTGCCTAAAGGGACTCCAACAGATCCAACTGCAAATGTATTCATCCTAGCTCCTTCTGCTTAATTTCCTCATGTGCATAGTTTCTCTGAGGGTCATTCTCAACTCATTGCCAACCTGCCCTGTGTGTCCTTCCATCGTATCCAAGATTCCCACTTTACAACATCCCATTTTCTTCCAAGAATCCCCTCTCTGAGTGTCACAGTGTGCTTCTGTCTCTGGCCAAATGCCTAGCAAAGCCCTAGGCTTCTCCTCGGCCCTTTAATCTCTAATATAAGGAATTAGCAAGGAGCCAAAGACCATATCTCTCCTCTCTCTCTCTCTCTCTCTCTCTCTCTCTCTCTCACACACACACACACACACACACTATGAGCTCCAGAAATGGAGTTTATTTCATTTCCCCATTTTTTAGGGCAGCCTCCAGCTTTAAGCCCTCCACCCTTGGCAGCAGCCTTTGCCTTTGGGAGAGAGACAAGCAACTTTAGAGTGATATGGAAATCACCCCCTAAACATTTGCAAGCCTTGCAGGACTTGGAGCTGGTCCCAAATGAAATTCAATCAGCCCTTTTTCCACCCGCACTTGCTGCCTCCAGCTGAGCCCCATCTCATACAGTGGAGCCCAGTGAATGAGGTGCACCTGATAAGTCCCAAGAGGTCCCAGCCCCAAGAGAAAGGAGGAGCGGGGGAGGGAAGGGAACAGAGCCAAGCCTTGGCCAGTTGCCATATGCAGCCTGCTTTTGACAGAGGCCTCTGCCTGCACTGAGAAGGACCCTCGGCGAAACCACAAATTTACACAGCAAGGAAGAGATCTTACTGGACTGTTGGGCCCAATTCCTGAGTTTTGGAGACTGAAAATGTTCAGTCTCTCAGTGTCTGACTCAAAAAGCCCTAAATCCCCCTGGCTTGTCAGATTAACAAACGATATTTGCAAGTGGATGTTGTGATACTGATATTTCTCTCCATCTCTGATCCATAGAAATCTAATTGTAAAGGATTCACTGGATTCAGTCCTCTGATGAGACAATGAAATTTCAAAGAATCCATAAAGAGGGAAAGCCTTGAGCATACAGTCTTATGTATGTGCTCTGAAAATGTATGTGCATGTGTATTATTGTGTCACCCCTAGCAATAGGAGAATTTGGGGGGGGGAGGTTAAGAGTAGAGGGGGAATCAGAAAGACAAGACACCGACCAAATGAATGTAAGATTAAGTGTTGAACAGTAATTCCATAGGACAAAATTCAAGGTGTTTACCTTAATCCTTCTCGATATTTTTTCCCACCATCACATGTTACAGACTCTGACAATCACTGGTACATGCCAACCCAGGATTTCCCTAGCAAATCTCCCACCAAATCCTGTTATATAAAAATAAGTATCAAAATATTCAGAGGATTTGGATACACTTACCTGATGTCTCTCTCCTCACCATGTCACCACCTAACAGTCTAACAAGAGTAAATCCAAGAGGACTAGGAAACTGAAGCATGAAGAAACCTCCCACCATGCAGGGGAGGAAGTTTTTTCTTTTACCTTTCAAGCAACAAGATGCTGTGTTGTGTTGCTGTGGCTTTGGGTTCCATTATCCCTGTGTTAGAGAAATACAAGATGAACCTAGCAACCAAGCAGTTTTGAGTTTTACTGCAGGCCCCACAATGCCATAATCTTGGATAAAACACTTAACTTCTTAGAGCCTTGATTCCCTGGAGTAGGAATAAGGGTATAGATGAGATTAATATTGATTTCTTTGGTTTATTTTGAGGCCAATAATTGTTATAAATGGCATTCATGATTTGTGAGAGCTGTCATGCTCATCACAAAGTCTCTGTGATCACAAAATCCTGCCCTAGTCAGGAAAAGCAGTGCATCACTAGGACCTGCAAATTTACAAGAATGTGAAAGCCATGTTTGTCGATACTTACTGGTAAATGATACAAAATCCTCATGAATTATACAAGATGCCTCATGTGTAAACAGAGATATCATTTAAAGCAACAAAGTCATTTCTGAATTGTGCTTCAGTGACTATAAACTATGGATTCCTACATAGCTGCAACTTCTAATTTCCTAAGTAAATCCCATCTGCCAAAAGGAAGACTGAAAACACATCCCTACCTCCTCCTGAGGACAATCATCTCTGAGACTGCATATGGTAGCTTCTACAGCAATAGTCAGCTACCTTTTCCTCAAGGTTTTGTGCTCCCTCTCAGGGGCTGCCCATTCTAGTGGTGGAGACATTTCCCAAATCCAGGGCCCTTATAGACTGCAGGAATTAAACTCATTTCCTGCCTGCAGTAGGTTTCACTCCTTCTGGCCCCTTCTCCCGACTAATCCAAGGATGCAACTGTGTTTGGGCTAACATTTCTGCAGGGGGGAAGGAACATTTCTACAAGGCAATAAGAGCATGATAATTAAAACAAACAATAAAATTAAAAATTTATCAGCATCTTCAAAATATGAGTTTCAACCAACAGCACTGTACATGGAGGTGGGACATTTCCATTTTGGCAAACATCCTAAATCCTCTGAAACAAGGAGACCACCTGTGTCCTTCCTGGAGGGACTCTGGCTACGATCTCCAGGGATTTTGCCAGGAGAGGGCACTTTCTGAGGGCATTTTTCTTCCTCCTGTGGGGAGTTTGCTGCTTTTGCAATGTCATGGCTAGGCCTCTGAGATATCAAACATCTAGGAGGCAAGCTGGAAGAAGAGGGAACAGTCATGGGGCTGAAGTAAGACAATCATCTCTGCTTTAAGGAATGAGACAAATCCAAGCCACCTAGCTCCAGGGAAGAAGATGTGGTCAGGCCAGACAGTACAAGGATGGAATAAAAGCTAAAGAATTCAATAGGTACTAAAGGGTAAAAGCTAGCTTTCAAACCTGACCAACTATGTCTTCAGAAGAGCCAATCATAGCAGAGAGTAGAATTTTCAGGGTTCAGAGTTGGCAGCATGAAATTTTAAATACCAAAAGCACAAGAAAGTTCTAAAATTGCCTACATCTTCTCTCTGCCTTCCAGAGATAACCATTGTTTATGTCTGTGTGTATTCCATATTCCTTATATAATTATATGTAATTATTGTCACAAGTTCAAGTCCATGACATACAACATGTTTTGTGATGCACTCTCTCCACCTGAAACACTACAAATGCTCTTCCATGTTGCTTCTATCTCAGTCCATAGTTGTTTAGGAAAAAGGAAACCTAGTGAAACTAGAATCAAAGGGAATTTATTATATGGATCAGGAATCTCTCCTAGAACCCAGGAAAGGGCAGCTGGGACAGGAGGGGCCAGCCCCAGCTCCCCAACTCTCTGAGGCACATGGTGCCTCAGTCTCTGCTCTCTCTGCAGTCCCATCCTCTGCCTCTGGGCACAGCAGCAACTGATGGCTGCCCTACTGGACCCGTTTCATCCATAATGCATAACACTAACTGACTAAACTCCCACTGCAAATGCCCATGGTAGGTGATCTGACTGACTCAGTTTATGTCATCTGGACACCCTGGAAGTAGTCAGCCATGGCTGGCAGGAATGGGAAAGGCAGGGAATAGATGTGCCAGTCCATTAAAGAAATGGACTTGCTTACAAATGTTATTTACTGTTTCTTCAAAGGATATGCCAGGAAAACAGCCTGTATTAGGGTAGACTAACTGCTGTTTATAAAAATCCCAAAGGCAATTTCTGCTCATATCCCAGTCTACTGTGGACCAATAGCAGGGGGGTGGTGATGGACCAGGAGGGCACTTCTGCTTATGGTCATTCAGAAACCATGGTCTCTCCATCTATGGTCTCTCCACTTTTCAGGGTCTTAGAGTCATAAACTGGACCTTCCAAAGCTATTTGGCAGCCAGTGAAGGGAGGAAAGTTTTAGGAAAGAAACTGGAAGTGGTGTACATTATCCCTACCCACAGGCCCCTGGCCACAGCTAACCACAGACCCCTCCATCTGGTCTGGCTCTGGCTTCTGTGTGTGGTGACTTATGAAGTAAAGGTAAGTTGTTTACCATCCACAAATCCAACTTAACATAGTGGAACAGGGACAAGGTAACTACAATAACCATAATAAACACATTAAATAGTCCCATCTGAGAGAAAAAGGTGGAATGGGAGGCCAGTCTGAAGCAAGTCTGATACATAACTGGGCAGGTACTTTCTCCATGATCCCCTACCTCTGCCCATCAGGAAGGTATTCCCTGTCTACCATCCTTCTGGGCCACATGTTAACTAGACATTAGGGATCATGCCTCCGCAGATGCTAGGAGAAACATAATGCTGGTTCCTGCTAAATGGGAAATTTGAGACTCATGGCTTTTCGCTTGCTCATTCCCTTGCTTTTTGCAACACAAATACCTCAAGAACCTAATAGCTTCTGATCCATTTGCTTCCAGTAAGTTTCATTTATTAAAATACACACAAATACACATACACACACACACACACACACACACACACACACACAACAGGCTTTCCTACACATAATTCTAAAGTGAATGTGATTTATGTTTCTTCCATCACTCTCACACCTTTTTCTCTAAGCAGCTGCAAGGAGGCTTTATGGTGCCACAGAATGAGACAGCCACACCCCATTCTAACATTTTTGCTACAGGACCAAGTCACTTTATCAAAATGAAGTTTTTTGACAGGTCATACTCTCACACAAACTCTCTCAATCATACCTCCTACTGTGTAAGAAGCAACCAGCTTTTCCAAGCCCTTTGTGGCAGGTTTGTTCTCTGAAATATAGCCATGGCCATGGCACTTTTGTTGATGTCACGTGTTCCCTCAGAACATTGACCCTCAGCCATCATGAGGTAGAGTCAGCTTCCCCACCCTCCAAGTACAGGTGGGCCTTAGTGAGTTGGAAATCATGAATCGTATGAGGCAGAAGGGACACTGCATGACCTCTGAAGCTCTATCACAAAGGTGATACAACTTTGGTCTGGCAATCCAGTCACCATGCTGTAAGGAAGTTCAAACCAACCTGTCCAGACAGATTCGATGGACACTTGGCCGGTCTCTTCCAATGTGCCCATAGTCAGAAAGTGCAGGTAGAGCAGTGCCACACTACATCTATGCAGTGCTCCTACTGACTCCCCTCCCCAGAGTCTCTGCTCTGTGGGGATCAGGCCTTCCTGGCAGCTTATCTTACAGACTTGCTCTAGGTTTGTCTAGGTACCACTAGGGTGGTAGCAGAAAAATGGCCTCAAAGATGTCCACATCCTAATTCCCCAATTCTGTGACTATGTTACCTCACAAGGCAAAAGACACTTTGCAGATGTAAGTAAGGTTAAGGACCTTGAGATGGGGAGAGTACATTGATGGGCCTGATCTAATGGCATGAGTCCTTGCAAACAAAGAAACTCTCCTGGCTGTGGTCAGAAAGGGAGACATTGCAATGGATGAAAGGTCAATTGGGGCATTGGCTTTGAAAACAGGAAGGGGCCTGAGGAGCTATCAAAGCTGGAAAGGCAAATAGAGGCAGATAGGATATCCAGAAAGGAAGGCAACTCTGCTGACACCTGTCTTAACTCAGTACAACCCATGTTGGACTTCTGACCTGCAAAATTGTCCCAAAAGAAATCTGTGTTTTAATCTACTAAGTCTGTGAATCTTTGTTATGGCAGCAAGGAAAAACTAATATAGCCAGTGACTGTTCTCAGCTCTAAATTCTGAATCTAAAATTCAACAGCGTGTAGCATCCAGTGCTCCCTAGAAATACACTTAATGGTTTTCAAACATGAATCTGGAAACTCTGCCAGAACTCTGAGCTGCTTTCCGCACACCCCAATGCTCCATCCCCCTCTCTTTAGTCCTCTGGGACATACGTGACATGCCCTGAAATCAGCGACCATAGGGTCTGCGTACTGTTCTGTGTTGCACACTGAGAGTCGTGGCCTTGACCTCTTGGAGCTCAGCCTCTGCTGGGGCAGAGATGCAGGCTGGCCAAGCAGTGCCGGTGTTCTGTCCAAATGCACAGCTCTGAGCAGAGCCCTCTGGAGAAGGGCAGGCCCAGCCTCCACACAGATGGATACACTGGTGTGTCCTAAAAGTGACCATTGGAAATGTAGCCCTGCACAGCTCTAGGAAAAAATATGATCATATAGCCACCCCAGTCTCAATCTTCTTCCCCGTTTTCTCTTTTAGAAGTCACCCTCCCTCCCTCCAAGGTTTTCATCATCCCTTCTCCCTACCACCTTCATTCAATACCTCCCCTCAGGAAAGGATCTGGAAATTATTCCCCTTGATGGAAATGATAGATAGATATATGGTGGATAATAGCTTAAAGCACTACACAGTTTTTCAGATGCTCTTTAAGATAAATCTATGATTTAAGAAAAAATTTTAAAAAATGAAGTGTGGAATCTTAGGCAGCTGGTGAGGTAAGAAAAGGGTTATTTAGGTTTCTGAGTTTTTGCAAAATGCCTTAAATAAAGAATATGCTATCTGCCCAGCTATAAATGAACTCTAGCCCAGTCATGACAATATACACACATTTGGGAGATAAGAATGAGATGGTGAGGAGAACTAAAAGAGGCAAAAATTGAAGGCACAGCCACAAAACTGGATACTAGTCAGGTTACATGAGCCTCTTGTGGGGGTTAAAAGTGTGCTTTAAAGTCTGTGGGTGGGAAAAGAGCAGAAAGGAGCAGGTGGTGGCCTGGTAGATAGGCTGACACTGGGGTGAGGTCCCTCTTGCAGAGCCTACTGGTTTGTGGAGAGGTTGCCATTCCTGCCAGCAGAGGGATGGTCCAACCATGTGGTCCACCCAGCAGCCCCAGGCTTCTGCTGCTCCTGTTGGAACCACAGGCTCCCTGAGTCCCTAGGTCTCCCAGTACCCTGCCTGTTTCTCTTGCCAGGGCTTTTCCTAGCCTCCAGGGCAACACCTCCTGGCCATCCCCCTGGCTGGGGTTGACAGTGGCCTGGAATAGCACAAGAAGCTTCCCAAAAACATTTCCAGATCCTCTGGGGAATTCCTGACAGAAGCCCAATTGGGATTCCCTGTGATGAGGCATAAAAATCCACTAGCATAATTAGATCAGACACACTATGATGTCATTACACTTCCTCTACTGTCTGTTCCCTTCATTAATAAACACACACTCCAAATGTGATTGTCTAGTCCCATCGTCCCTGGCCCTGAATTAGTTCCTGTATGCAGAAAGGATGGCAGAGAGAACAGAGTTACTTAACAACTTTTCACTCTGACACTCTGACATTCTCTCTGACCCTCTGTCTCTGCACCTGCACACTCCAGCCCTCCTGAACCAAGAGGAACAGGCCTGCTTCCCACTGGTTCTCCTGCATGGAGGGAAAACTGCAGATTATCCCATTGGTCTGGGATGGCTCATAGTAAAGCCTTCCTAAGGCCAAAGGAGAACCAGGTTCAGGTGACATTGGGAGAAAATAAGTGGGCATGCACAATAGCATGCAGAACCTAGAAACTTGGTCAACTGGACAATAACTGAGGAGAAGTATTTCTCACTAACCCATGGAGAACAGAATCAGGAAGAGTTAGGACTGAATGGACTATAAACCTCACCTGGTTCACTTGGTTTAACTGAAACTATTGATGGGCCTTTGCTACTCAGAGCCCCTTCAGTTTCATCTGTACTACAACCCTTGTAAGTCACCAGCGTCAGAATGCCCTACAAATATTCTACCAAGGAAGAAGCCCCTTTGTTTCACAATGAAGAAATGAAGCAAGAAACATGATAAGACTCCAGGACCAGAGTGGTCCATCTGGGTGGGGATAGAACAGCACCTGGAGACCAGGTTTGCTATTGGTCAGTCCAATGGTCTCACAATTGTACATAAGACTGAATCATTTTCCAAGGAACCAGGAAGAAACAAAGAGGAATAAAACAGTATTTCAAAGCAAAGGCCATCCTTTACATCCTTACCTACAGAGCTATCATTTCATGACCTCTGAGATGAGAGGTCAAATTCAAGATACATCAACACTAAAGAGACATGAGAAGAGGCAGAGAGGTTTTCTTTGGTGAGAACTGGTATTGTTAACAACTGTAACAAGTAAAAGCCAAAATTTATTGAATGCATCCAGCATACCAGGCCCTCTGCACAGCATTTCTTTGTGCATTCTGTCAGTTAACCCTTCTAACATTCCCATGACAAAAGTGCTATTACTACACCCATTTTCCAATGAGAAAACTAGAAAACAAAAAGAAGAAATTACTTACCTCAGGTCACACACGGAAAACCACAGAGCCAGGATTCAAACCAGATCTGAGTAACCACTGGCCTACCTGTTGACCTAAAACACTGTTTCAGCCCCTGGGAACACGCTCTCAGCCCCAGGCTTTCAAGTAGGACCAGATGCCTTCAATTCATCCATACAACAGGCATTTACTGAATGCTTACTAGGTGTCGAGCACTGTTCTGGACACTGAGAGCACTTTGCTGAAAAAAGCAGGCAAAAACCTCTTCTGTCTTCGTGGACTATATATGTAGTGCCAAGAGGCAGACAATAAACATAAAACTTAAAAAATGACATACCCCATGACAAGGTGGTGAAGATAAGTACCATGAGGAAAAAAGCAGGAAGGGGGAAATCAGAAATGCTGCAGCAGCATAATTTTAAATAGAGTGTTCAGGGAAGGCTCACCTGGAAACTGACATCTGGACAAAGAATTGAAAAGGTTAGGGAGGAAGCATGTGGTTCAGAAGTTGCTTGTGGATTGCAACAACATGGTTGGACCTTGAGGGCATTTTTCTAAGTGAGATAAGTCAGACAAAGAAACACAAATACCAAATGATCTCACTTTGTGGAATCTAAAAATCAAAACAAAACAAACAAAAAAAACTCATAGGAAACAGACTGGTCGCTGGGGAGGGCAGCTGAGGGGGGCAATGAAATAGAGATGAAATTGAAAGGGGATTTTAGTAACAAAGGCCCGTTAATAACCCTCTCTCAAGCAGAGGATCTCAGCCCTGTAACAAATATCAAAGAGGCTGCCTGTCCTTCTGCCATAGGTTGAATTGTGTCCCCTTAGAATCTGTATGTTGAAGTCCTAACCCCTCACATCTCTTATTTGGAAAAGGGCCTTTGCAAAGGAAATTAGTAAAGATGGGGTCCACTGCCTAGGGCTAGACAGCCCCTAGTCGATATGACTGGCATCCTTATAAAAAGGAGGAATTTGGACACAGAGACACCCACACAGGAAGAGCTCCCTGGGACGATGGAAGAAGACTGAGGGTGATGCAGCAGAAGCCAAGGAACACCAAAGATTGGCAGCAATCCATCAGAAGTGAGGAGAGTGGCACAGAATGGATTCTCCCTCAGCCTGTTGACACCCTGGTTTCAAGACTTCCATCCTCCAAAACTGTGAGACAGTCCATTTCCTGTGTTTGAGTCACTCCACTTGTGATACTTAGTTACAGGAGTCCTGGCAAGTGAACTCTCCTTCCAAGCCTGGCTCCTGGTGGCTGCTACTGAGAGAGAGAGAGAGAGAGAGGCACGCGTAGGGGCAAAGAAGAAGAAAAAAACTAAGCACACTTGGGAATTATATCTTGGAAAGAATTTTAGGTGCCATTACTAGCATTTGAAACTGAATGCAAGCAAATAGTTCATAAACCTGCCCAAGTGTTTAGGATAATTGAAGACCAAAGAAACTATTAGCTGGCCCAAAGGAGCCCATGAGTGGAAAACTTGCACCAGCAGGAAGTAAGCTCTCAAATTTGTGCAGCTCCCACGAGGACAGTCTCCCCTCAAATGTGGCCATGGAGGATGGTGTACAAAGGGCAGAGCAGGAGCTTTGCAGAGCAACAGACAGGGACACCTCTCCCGGAGAGTAAAGCAGAGTGTTATCAAGGAACAAACGCCCCTACAGCAGGGTGCAGCATCTTCATGTTGCCTGCCCTGTAAGATTTCACCTCTTTCATGGCTGCTGTGTAGCCACCAATTAGCACTGGCCAAATGCTGTCATTGTCCTCACTCCCCCGTTGTATCCTGGGGGAAGTGTGGTGGGAGTGGATAGTTTTGTTCTAGTTCTTCGGTAGCCAGACCTTGAAAAAGCACAGGGAAACATGTGAGTTTTCATCAATGGCATGTGCGTGAAAGTGGTGGGTGCCTTGTCCAGGGCACAGCTTCTCAAAACTGTCTGAGCCCCCACCTTGCTCTCTTTTGTTTTCTGCTATTTACACAAAGGGGCAGCAAGACTTCTAAAAATCAAAGAACCACAAGATGAAAGATCTTGAGTTCTTGCATCATCATCCTATGGAATGACATATGTCAATCAGGAATTCCATATTGGACTGTCACATGAACAAGAAATAAACTTCTAGTGTACTAACCCCTTAAATTTTGGAGCAGCTATAATAATCTTACTAAATATATGCAGCAATGCAACCAAAGTAGGGAATAGCAAGAACTTCTCTGCCAAGACACATCAAGGATTCATGAGATAATCCCTGGATTCAGATTTGGTTCTAGAGTCAGCTCTGCCATTAACCAGTCCTGTATCCCAAACAAGTTCACAGGACTTTGCCCAAGAAGGTAGGTTTGCGCTAAAAGACATGCCCCACCTCAGGGGTTATGCAGCAGCACCTCTCAGGCTAAGCACCTGGGGCTCCAGACACCTGCCTCCACCACACAGAATTGTCTCACCTTTACCTGTTATGTATATGTGGGCTTTCAAGTAAGACTTTTGTCTGAAGAAATGAGATCCTAAGGGGTGTGCTGATAAAAATAAAGTTTGAAGCCCCTGCTCCATGGGAATCTCTAAAGACATTTATTTTTGCCTTGGGCACTCAAACCTTTTACCCTCTCTTGACCCACTGGCACCGGCTCCCAGCTAGTTAAAACTCAGAGTCAAAACACAAATGTGGCTTCTCTGAAAATCTGATCAGAGCACGTACCAACCTATCATCCTGAGCCCTGCCTCTGAGGACCTCTGGGTACTCAGGCACAGAGAGAGCAAAGACACTAACAAGCACAGAGGCCAGGGACAGCATGGGCTAGGCATCATCTTAATGCCTCCAATGCATTATTCCATTTAATCCTCACAACAACATCATTAAACAGGTATTATTTCCCTGTAATGCAGGTTTAAAAAGAAAAACAAAACAAAACTGAGGCTCAAAGAGATATATACAACTTGCTAGAGGTCACATTGCTAATAAGTGGCACAGCCAAGATTCCAACCCATGTCCCTCTGACTCCAACCCAATGCCATGTCCACCTCACTCCCTATTTGGTTAGTTGATAAGGATGTGTGCTGTGTCTTCTTTCAGCTGGGATGTGCCCTTCACTGCACTATCCGTGGGCACCAAACTAGGGAAGAGTTCTCCCTTCCTGCTGCTCCTCTGGAGCTGCTCTGAGGATGGGGGTGGAGGGAGGATGATGCTTTTACCCTGATCCTGTGGACAGGACAGGCTCTTCCTCCAGGTCTCTGAGGAATGCTCCCCAGCTCAGCACACTCACATTTCCTAAATATCCACTATAATGTAAAGTAAATGCATTTTTTTACAGAATGGTATGAAGCCATTTCAAACATTACCTGAGGGATCCAGGTAAACCACATTATCCACTGTTTGCTTCTTTCCTGCCTTCTTCCCCTCCTTTCTTCTTTTTTTTTTTTTTCAGCGTAAATCTTTTCTGATACCAGTCTAAGTGCTCAGACAACATAGACTAATTGTAATGGTTAATTTCCTGGCTAAAGAAAATAAAAATCATCTCAAAGCCAAATAAATTGTGTTTTAATGTCCTCTATTTTACACTGCCCATGCCCCATTCTCCTCCAATAGCAATTGCAAATGGAGATTTAACTGAGAGTGGGGATGTCTGATCTTAACGGAGAGGATCACAGCTTATGAAACACATTCACACGGTTTTATTTGAGTGTCACATCTATGAGACATGCACAGTGCAGCTTCCATTATCTCCATTTAATTGATAGGGAAACTAAGTCTCAAACATATTAAATGAATGTCTAGAGAGAGTGAGAAATATCATGGGGTGGTGGGAGAAATTTATGGAGAACTTGCTGGGTCCCTGGTTATGTGGGTAAGGTCTTGGAGCAAATAAGTGGTAAATGCCAGCCTGGGAGCCTGGCTGTCCAACTCCTGCCTGCCAGGGCTTGCCTTGGCACAGGAAAGCTGGCCCAGGACCAACTCCTTCCAAGTCTCTTCTTAACCCCTCTCTCTCCCACAGTTTGTTGACAAAGAGTGAAATCAGAGGTCTCCATTTTCTCATAACTTCAACAAAATCCAATTACATTTCCCTCCGAATGTACAGATGGGGAAATTGTAACACAGAAAAAGTAGGTGGTTTTTCCCTAAGACTCTTCCATGGGTAAAGTCATCATCTTGAAAGGACATTTAATTTAACTCCTGTTTTGGGGAAGAACTCCCCTTCAACCCCGGCATACAGAAGGAGACAACCTTCAGCCCCCTGCATTGGCCCACTCCACATCACCTGTCAACACTCAGGTTGGCCAACCTGGAGGGTAGTCAAAAAGTCACAGCAGCAAAACCCTTGAGCACATTGTTCCTTTGAATGCCAATGGATGATGTGAGGATGAATTTCAGACTTTGGAGCCAAAGAGTTAACTTAGACATGAGCTCACATTGGAATATTAATATCAGAGATGGGAATGGAGGGGACAAGGCAGGGAAAGCCAGAGAGGGAAAGAGAGCTGTCTACTTCTGTCAGACGCAGGCTCCAGAGCAATAGAGATATACTGGGAGTTCAATTTCTGTTTGCCCGAGCCAGGGAGAAAATCTAATTAAATATGGTGTCTGAGTTTGGAGAAGCCAGGATGGGGCTGGAATATAAAGTGTGGCAGCTACCCATAGATCAGAGGGCAATATTAATAAACCCACAGAAAGGGACAGCAGGATCTGCTGGTGGTATTGATAAAATGCAAAGCAAAGACAAATCAGGCTGGGAATGTTGCATAGTAATGCTGATAAAAACACACGAGGGACTCTTCCCCCACCATTGTGACCCCTGAACTGCTACAGGAACAGAAGCTTGGATGGTTCACGCCCTGCTCCTTCCTTCTGTCACTCTTCACCCTGACTCCCATTTCACTTCTTCTCCCCATAAGCATGCAAAGTCAGCATCAGTGAGCTTTCTGAGAACCACAGAAGTCAGGACAGGACATGGAGAATGAATGAGGGAAGATCTGAGCCTCCATTTCAACAAAGAGGTTTTGGATGAGGAAGAAAGAATCAAGGCTACATACACAAGTGGGTTCTCTGCAATCTGAGGATGGGAAAGTTGCACATTGGCTCTAATAAAGGGGAGTCTTGCTTGGAGGCTGAGGGCTACCTGAAGTGACCTCTGCAAAAGTGCTCTTTGTTCAACCACCCACCATGTGTGGAACACTTGCAGAGTTCCCCAACCTGCTGGCACTTCCAAAACCAAAGCAAAAGCCCTACAGATTTCAATTTTCAAAGAACACCAGGCACTCCTTTAAAATTTCATAGAGTGGACTTTGGGGTTTTGGAATGAGATTCCTGGAGACTATTTGCCACACCTTCCTGGTTCCTCTGGCTTCCTAAGAACTGTTCCTGGCAGGGCTGGGGCTGGGGGCATTTCTAGGTTAGTGGAAGTACCACCACCTGCCCAGTTCCTCACTGTGCGCTCATATCATCTCTGTGGCCACTGTCACACTCAGAGCAAGGGTCTCAGATCTTAGCTGAACTATATTATTCTTTTGTCATCTGTATTTAATTGCCATCAGCTGGTATGTTATGATTTGCCTTATTTTCCTAAGTTTTCTCTGTTATAGCTAGCATCTGGCTGGAGTATTTTCAGCAATTTTTATTGTATATTAATCTGTTCTGTCTATAATACTACATTATTTTCCAGGAACTGTGTGTGTGATCAAAACAACAGTTGTCACTCTAAGTAAGTCCATGTCTGCCTACATACAATCACATTTTAAATCAATACCTGACCTCCCCACCCCACCTGCACAAACACCTAACACCTTCTCTTTGGGAACTGAATTTAGAATCAGAAGGTATTGGTTGAAAGTCTACCCCCACTGCTTACCAGTTGTGTAATATTAACCTCTCTGACTTCTCTAAGCCTCAGTTTCCTTTCCCATTAAATGGTAATAATAATGACTTTAACCATTCTGGATGGAGTGTAAAGATTAAGTGAGACAATCTATGAGAAAAGTGCTCTTTGAGTTCTGAGACTATCTGGCCATGAAGCCTGTAGAAATGGGGAGCCATGCAACAATCAGGAGAAGGCCTAATTATCCTGACAGCAGATTGCCTTTGTATCAGAGGTCACAGCTCCAAACATCCCCTTACTTCATCTCGACAATATCTTACAAGGTTTGGTGGCAGAGCTATCACGTCCTCATTCAAGAGATGGGGAAACTGGAGCACAGTGACACCAAGAGATCTTTTAAGCTGCAAAGCTGATCATGTCCTTCCACTGCTGCCCTAGGCTTTCACTTTGGGAAGAAGGCAGACCAGAATCATAATCAGTCTAAGGTCTGCCTCACCTGACCCAGGACACCTCGCTGCTCTCCTACTGGGCTACTTTCACTCCATGCTCCACACCAGCCTCCCTGTCTTTTCCATGGTGCTGAATATCCCAGTTCATGCTGAACTTCCCTGGATCCTTCTTGCTCACTCTTCTCTAGCCACAGCAGCTATTTCTGGGAGATGCCCAGCCCCAACCTGCATGTGTTCCAACCTTAGTATCTACTGTCCCCTCTGCCCAGATATCCATGGCTCATTTCCTCACTCCATTCAGTCCATCTTCAGATCTTACCTCTGCAGCATGGGCATCTGAGACCATGTAAAATAGAAGAACAGTTCCTAGGCATTCTCTGTCCTCTCTCTGCTTTTCTTTCCTTCAAACCCAGCCCTTCTATATCTATCTATCTAGCTATCTAGCTATCTACCTACCCTATCCATCCATCCTATCTATCACCTATCTATCAAATTGTTTATAGTCTAGCACTGTCCTCACTAGAAGTAAGAGCCAGGGCTTTCTTTTCCCCACTATTATAACTTCAGATCCTAAAAGAGTACTAGGAAATAAAACGTGCTCAACACAACAGCAGCAGTGGTCATTATTGTTACTGCACTTCATCCTCACAATAATCTAAACTACCTAGAGGCAGTATGTTTAATTGTTAAATGCACAGGTTAGGAGCCAGACAATATAAGTTAAAATCTTGTTTTTCCCTTTATAACCTATATGGCTTCATGCCAGTTTCTTAACCTCTCTGTTTTATTACCTGTAAAGTGATGATATGGATAGAACGAACATCACAAGGTTGTTTCAAGAAGTAAATGATATAATTGAGCACACAGCAAATGCTTAGTAGATGTGACCTAAAACTGTTAGTACAACTGTCACCATTGTTGCATCATCATCACAAATATTAACCCTATGAGTTAGTCCCAACAAATATAATTATCCTTTAAAAGTACATTTTTTTAGAGAGAGGGTGCAAGTGAGTGAGGGGCAGGGGAGGAGGGGACAGAGAGAAGTAGGGCTCACTCAAAGTGGGGCTCATGCTCACCCAAAGTGGAGTTCATGCTCACCCTAAGCAGGGCTCCAGTTCATCCAATGTGGGACTTGAACTCACGAACTGTGACACCACAACCTGAGCCAAAGTCAGATGCATAATGACTGAGCCACCCAGGCACTCTAAAAGTACATTTTTAAAAAAGGATCAGAGAAGTTCATAGAACAAAGTCACAGAACAATGCTCTACCATAGCTGGAACTAAAGCCCATTTCCCTCTCCCCTAGACAAATTCCTGTCACAGTGCCCCCTCACCCTCCCTTTGCCTCTGTGTGATAAAGAGCACCCAAATGGTGAGGGAACAGACTGCTCTCCTACCTCCACCCCACCCTGCACAGACCTCCATGCCCGTGGCCATATACACCACTGTCTCCCCAAGTCTCCAGCAGACACTACTTGTTCCCTGTCCAGCCACCAATTTCTCTCCTTTTCCTTGTTGTGTAAGAACTACTTTAAGTAAGAACTACTTTAAGTTTGTTAGCTTAATACAACAGGCATGTCTTCAAAATTTGACAATAAGAAAACTAACTTATGAGGTTAGCTGTTTGGTATCTAATCCAAGCATTATTGTTAAAAGCAAGCAACTCAAATAAATATGAACAAGAGTTTATACTAAACTAACAAACTGAACAATGGATATTCACTGATATCTAAATTATTTCCAATTAAGATAAACAGTAGGTGCTAAACATAAGTGTATCTACTTTTAGCTTTTCAATTTTTTACAAACAGACAACTAATTAATAAGCATGTTTTGTGCCACATAGAAAAATGTATTATAAAGAAGAATATAATTCTATAAATTATAAAATGTATTTACAAATTTGCTAATCTACTACAGGAAGCTAATGTATGACAGTTCACAACTGCCTGCTTCCCAGTTTTTGCTGGGAAGCAAAAATCACTAATAGCCAAAATTTATAATCAATTTGTGAAAATGAAACTACTGGAAATAATAAGGGTGAAAGAAAATGACTATATAGTAAAACCTTAGATTGTGAGTAACTTGTTCTGTGAGTGTTCTGTGAGATGAACAAACATTTCTAGTAAATTTCAACTGGATAAATGAGCGCTGTCTTGCGATATAAGTAGTATATGAAACCAAAAGTCACATGATCACCCCTGAGCCAATGGTTCTCTCTCTTTTGCTACAGGATTGTGGTTGATCCTCGCCCATGCTCCATGCTCATATGATCACTGGTCTCAGGCCATGGTGTTTGGCAGAAATCAGTGATTTTTCAGAATGTTGGAAGGTGTCCACAACTGGCACTAGTATATATTTTTTGTCACTTTGAAGCACCTATGAACAGTCCTTTATTTTGCCATACAAGAGTAACTTAGAAATGCTTTGCTTCATTCTAGGTCAGGCTGCCTGCAGATTTAGACCCTTTCCTCTGCTGCCTTATTGCCAGTTACATTAAATACAGTATATGACAAGAGCTTATTAATACTGTACTGTAGTCAACATCCGTGTGATCATAAACAATGGTCCCCATGTAGGAAAACAGTTGAAAAGAAAGGCAGTAAGAAGAAGGAGATGACTATGGTGGAAGTTAAGAAGGAAATCATCAAGAAATAGGAACGAGATATGCGAGTGGCCGAAATTACAAGATTTTATAAGAAGTCTATGTCTGCATCTCATCTGCAGATGAGAAAAAGGCAGAGGAATCCCTCACTTCAAATGAGATTAGGGAGGTGTATAAAATGTGGGAGGCAGTGCAAAATTTTGCAGAAATCACCACCCAAATAAGGCTGTAACAGCACAAGTGATGAATCTGTTTAACAACAATGCAATGTCACATCTCTGCAAAATCCTCAAAAGGAGGCAAAAGCAAGTGTCATTGGATGGGCTCCTTGTTAAAGTTGCACAAAAAGAAAAGATTCCATTGAGCCAATGGAGAGCAGTGACTCTGTTAGTGGTAGTGAAAGTCTTCCCCGCTCCTCTCTCTTGTCTCCCTCACACCAGCCACGAAGGTTTTCAAAGGTAAGTACAGGTTAATTTGTTTTATTTTTCTTTATATTTTATACTTCCTTTATTATTTTGTATCATACTACAGTATTGAAGTATTATATTCATTTTTATATGAATATTTTGGGTTGTGTAATAAATCATCTGAGTTTCCATTATTTCTTATGGGGAAAGTTTATTTGATATACAAGTGCTTTGGATTACAGGCATGTTTCTGGAATGAATTATGTTCACAAACCAAGGTTTTACTGTATATCAAAAGTGGATAAGGAAAAAATAATGTGTTTTTTGGATAAGGAAAGATATGAAGGACATAGGTTTGTTTTGTGGAAAAAAGAAAATAGAAGGAAAAAAGTAAAAAAGAAACTAATGTTGTCCTTAAGTAAAATGATTTTTCCAAAATAAGGAAATAAAAATGACAAAAGCTACGTGGATGTAGAAAGTTCTAGAAGGTCTGTGGAAAAAAGAATCTGGAGAGGGGCACCTGGGTGGCTCACTCAGTTGTGTCCGACTTCGGCTCAGGTCATGATCTCATACTTCGTGAGTTCAAGCCCCACATTGGGCTCTGTGCTGACAGCTGAAGCCTGCTTCAGATTCTCTCTCTCTCTCTCTCTCTCTCTGCCCTTCTCTCTCTCTCTCTCTCAAAAATAAATAAATATTTTTTAAAAAGAATCTGGAGAAAGGAATTTTATGTGTGATCAAGCTAAAATTGGAATAAATTCATTGAAGTTAATATAAAAAGTATACTGATAAAATTAGAATTTGTTTTTTTCTATTAAAATCACAAATATTTTTAGATTGTTGGTCTGTTCTTATTGAGAAATTGTAAACAGGGGTGTCTGGGTTGCTCAGTCAGTTAAGTGTTCGACTTCAGCTCAGGTCCTGATCTCACGGTTTGTGAGTTCAAGCCCTGCATAGGGCTCTGTGCTGACAGCTCAGAGCTCAGAGCCTAAAGCCTCCTTCGGATTCTGTGTCTCCCTCTCTCTGCCCCTCCCCCACTCGCACTCTGTCTCTCTCTCTCTCTCTTTCATAAATAAACAAATATTTTTTAAAAATTTTTAATAGAAAAAATTGTAAACAAAGATCTTTCTTTCCCATTAGTGTAATCTGCTAGAAAACAAAGATTCATTTTTGTCTTTACCAGGTCTTTGACTACTTAAGAAAACAGAGTTGGGGTGCCTGGGTGGCTCAGTCGGTTGAGCTTCCGGCTTCAGCTCAGGTCATGATCTCGCAGTCTGTGAGTTTGAGCCCCACTTCGGGCTCTGTGCTGACAGCTCAGAGCCTGGAGCCTGCTTTGGATTCTGTGTCTCCCTCTCTCTCTGCCTCTTCCTTGCTTATGCTCTGTCTCTCTCTGTCTCAAAAATTAAAAAAAAACATTTTTAAAATTTTTTAAAAAAAGAAAACAGAGTCTTCTCTGTTAAAAGAACTAAATTTTTTACAACTATGTAACTTTTGCACATGTTACATTCCATGGGAAGCATTGCCAAATAACTAAATTCTCTAGGAAAAAAAAATTGACGTGTCCTGGTAGAACATTACCAATCATAATTCCAGCTATTACCTTAAACATTGTACATCACCAAAAAACCAAATGTATTTGTCAACAAAAATCCTTCTTTTAAAAAAGAGGGAATATTCTAATTCTTTTTAAGTTTATTTATTTATTGAGATAAATAAATCTCAATAGAGAGAGAGACAGCACATGCTCACAAGCTGGGGAGGGGCAGAGAGAGAGAGAGAGGAAGAGAGAGAATCCTAAGCAAGGGCTTGATACCATGATCAAGAGATCATGACCTGAGCTAAAATCAAGAGCTGGACGCTAAATTCAGGCACCCCAATTGTATCTTGTTTTTGTGGTGAACTCTAACCATATTTTTAACCACAACTATCTTTAAGTCTTTCATTATTTTATAGACATTTTTTGTTCTATTCTGATGTTTTCACAAAAGTGTTCCTGCAAAAGCACTTCATCTTCAAAGAGATTTATGGAAAACACCCCTAGAAGTACTCTAAAATGCAGGCTTCTGATAACTTCAAGATCATAACATGAAACTGGGAAAGAGTTTCTAAAACTTTGATGGAAAACTGATTGATTCATAAAGCTAACCCAAGATGAAGCAAAACAAGAATTAATTACATAAGACTGAGTGAACTGTTAAAGATGATTATAATTTTTATGACTTCATTTGAAACATTGCTGGTTCTTTAATGTTTTGTTTTCAGATTTAAAGGACCCTTTTTTGTCCTCTTTTTTAAGCTATAACTTAATTTGGTAAAGTGTATCTTTGTTACAAAGGTTGAAACATTTATCTTTTTCTCCCTACCTGATCCCTCCAGAATTCAGAAACTCTTATTAAATATTCTTGATTTTAATGACAATATACGTATTTGCATAACTTCAATTAAGAATCTGTTCTCTTTGTAACAGGACACGATTGGACAAGTCCTTGGCTTGGCTTCTTAGCCTCAAGAGGCTTTTGAAAGTTTAATCTGAGATTCCTTACGAAAATCTCTAGCAAAGCAGATTTAAAAGAACCTATATGATCAATTGTTATTCTTGCTACACTTGAGTAAATAATCAGGCCAAGCTTACTGAAACTAGACTTAATTTGCAAACCAGTCGTATGGTGGTTGTCTTTGATAGAAATCGGGGTGATTATAGAGAAAAAATTATGTTTCAGTAGTACACCTTTGTGGATCAGATCCAATGCTGTTAACTGTCCTTGAGGTCTTGTTTTTCTGCCTGTAAACTGGACTGGATCCTCAATTCTTCTAGTTTCCTCACATATTTGGCTAGAACTCTCCAAACTGGCATTTCCAATTCTCTCCCGCTCTTTTGACTTGGAATCACTATGAAACCAACACTGCCCTTTTCCCAAAGCCATGCAAGCTAAAGCTGGACAACTTGCTATAAACTTCAGAGAAGTCACCACAACAGTTCACGTGTGGACAGCCTTTGTGACTATTGCTGTGTGGCCATTCAGAAAGATCACCATTCACACTACACACTAGGAAAATTTTTGCGATGGTCACTGTTTGTCCTCACTCTAAAGATGCCTAGAACACAACATTTAGATTTCTCAACTGGATGTTCTCAAAACTCAGAAACTTAATTTATAATTTGCTCCAAATATTAACCTTAGTTTTCTTTTGTTCCTATAGAAATGCTTCTCATTAAATTGCCTGTTGCTCACATTACATAGAGGCCTAATTTAGATGGGAGCTCACGCGCAACATCACCTCCTGAAATAAAACATCCTCATATTCATCCTGTCCTAAGTACTAATATGTGAAAATACATGCTTGCTGATATATCATGGCTGTGCCTATGTAAGTAACTTTTAAAAAACTACGACCGGTGTACCGGGGTGGCCCAGTTGGTTAAGCATCTGACTTTAGATTTCGGCTCAGATTATTATCTCACATTTCGTGAAATCAAGCCCTGCATCAGGCTCTGTGTTGATACCACAGAGCTTGCTTAGGATTCTCTCTCTATCCCTCCCCCACTCATGTTCTTTCTCCCTCTCTCTCAAAACAAATAAAAAATAAACATAAAAAAATAAAAATAAAAATTTCCTACAACCCATTCAAGTTATTTTGTTGGTTAAATCTTGGCTCCTGGGACTCTCAGCTCCAGAAAATTTTTCAGCCTTTGGCTATTGTCTCCTTATAGTCATCATATTGACCTCCCAGTGCATTGTATACTCTTGAGGGTTTTAAATGTCTGTCAGCAGTCACTCACATATCATATGGTATCCATCAGTATCAGACAACTGCATGAAATCAACAATAACCATATAAATGATGAAGATAGTGACTCTATAACCCTCTAGCCCTACGACTCAACTAATGGAAACAGTGAATATGTGATTCTTGGGTCTGACTACACCACCAGTGGTAACAAGAATAACACTACAGTGGTAAAGGAGGAATTGTTGAAATCAAAAACAACAGAGACCAGCCTTGAAAATTCCCTGAGCAGACAAAACTAGTTTAGTCATACAAACAAAGCTTAATTGAGCTTATTTTTGCAAGACTAATTTGACCTGGGTCATTTCTCGCTTATGCCTCTGGAAATCATAAGCAAAACTTAAACTGGTTCCCAAGCTTAATGTGATATAACCACTAACCAATTCTCTATAATTTAAGAAAAGTATAATATTGTAACCAATCACTGTGAAGAAAAAAGTCACTGCCTTCTCACTCTATAAGCTGTTTTCTAACAATACACTCCTAAACTTCATTCCATGCTCTGGTTTGAGTGGTCCCACTTTGCAAACTGTCTTTTTGGCATATGCACAATAAACGTTTACTAATGCCTACTTCAGTGATTCATTGGTTTTACTTCTGTAACTTATGATCTTGGACAATACAAAGAGAACTCCTAGAGTCAAAGACAAACCGGCAGTGTTCCAGGAAGCCATTTCTCCTACAGCCAACCTTTCATGTCTGGGCAGCTTTAGGGGAGACCTAGAGTTGAGAGAATAGGAGGGAGCTGGGCTCATATTCAGGGAGTCATGACCAAGTGGCTAAAATGCACAGGATCCCTCACCAAGTGTCCTTCTTTGGGGGAATTCTTCTGCCTCTTTGCCAAACACAGCTGTATGAGTGGTAGATCCCCCTGTAATTGTTCTCTATGTACCCCGATCACAAAGGATGGGGTGAGGACTTACTCCTAGCAATGAAGCAAGCATCCAGATAGGGACTGTAAGGCCAAAGGTAAGCTTCATGGAAAGATACAAATGGAGAGAGAAAGAGACCCACAAGAAGAGGAAGTCTGTAAAAACTGCATTATGCCTATCCTTTCTTTCCATCTTTGTGTTCCTTGAGAGGCCTCTGTGTTCAGTACTAAGCAGAAATAGCAACACCAAAAGATCACCCCTGAAGCTATTAATCACTATAGGAACCATCATCCAAGTAAACTTTAGAAAGATGTTTTCATAACCAGGGTTCATTTCTGGGGGGACCTCCTTACACCCTAGCAAGGTTTCACTCAGGGAAGGAAGCACACAATTTACACATCAGAGTGCAGACAGTGATTGGAGGTGAGGGGAATGGGCCATGGAAACATGCAACCTTTAGTAATACAGACAGGGTCTGAGTTAGCCCAGGTCCCAGAACATAACAAACAAATAGGCTTGCATTCCAGTGGGGTGATTTACACTACACTGAATCAAATCAAGCTCTACCGAGCACCTACTAAAGTGAACAAAGTGAACAAAACCTAGATATTGCCCTAAGGAATCTTACAATCTAGCAAGTCTGGCAGACCCATTACCAAAAAAAAAAAAAAGGAACTATTTAAAAATATAATATGGGGTGCCTGGGTGGCTCAGTTGGTTGAGCATCCGACTTTGGCTCAGGTCATGATCTCACGGTTGGTTGTTTTGAGCCCCACATCAAGCTCTATGCCGACAGCTTGGAGCCTGGAGCTTGCTTCAGATTCTGTGTCTCCCTCTCTCTCTGCCCCTCCCCTGCTTGTGCTCTGTCTCTCTCAAAAATAAACAAACATTAAGAAAATTTAAAAATATACATAATGTAAAAAATGTGCTAAATACAGATATACACAGCAAGATGTAGAAATAAACTTGATCTTTGTTGACAAGCTGGGAGCAAGTAAACAAGAGGAAACATTTGAGCTGGTCTTAAAGGGCAAGTGCAGAGTTCAGAACAGAAAATGGAGGTAGGAAGGGTATTTCAGCCTGAAGCATAGAAGATCCACAGAGTTGTAGGAGAGAGGAATAGGCTAGCAGTGAGGCCCATAGATGTGTTGGAGAAGCAGGGTCTGCACCTGTCTGGGATGGGTCATCAATCTTTCCTGCTGGGTGCAGAGGCACAGATCAAGTGAGCTCTGAAGATCGAGCCTCATCATCTAAAATTACTCTTGGAGGGGTGCCTGGGTGGCTCGGTTAAGCATCCAACTTCGTTCGGTTCAGGTCATGATCTCACGGTTTGTGAGTTCAAGCCCTGCATCAGGCTCTGTGTTGACAGCTTGGAGCCTGGAGCCTGCTTCAGATTCTGTGTCTCCTTCTCTCTCTGCCCCTCCCCAGCTTGTGCTCTGTCTCTATGTCTCTCAAAAAATAAATAAATGTAAAATCACTCTTGGAAGTCCAGAGATGCACAAACATCATGAAGAGAATTACACACATGTCCATAACTGCTTTTGGAGGAAGCAAATAAATTAGTTGTCCAAACTGAACTTCCTGGTGCAAACCCTCAGGGTTCCTGGGGTAGAAACCAGAAGGAGTCTCAGATTTGGGGATTTGGTAGAGAGGCAGCCTCAACCTGGCTTTATCCTCTCCTATTGCGGAAATGAAAACGATGTTTTTTCACCCATCAGGAACTTGACAACATTCCCTCTGAGCCTTTTCTCCACCCTTTCAAAGCACAGGGTGAGTGGTGCCTAGATAGAAACATAGCTTTTTTGATTTAAAAAAGTCCCCAGAGAGGTGGAGGCAGGAAAAGGCCATCACTTCAGAGTCATACTGTCATACTGTTATAGTCACATTTATAAGTCACCACTTTGTAAGGGTGCAGGGTGCTGTTCAAAGGTGTACATACACTTGCTCTGTTCCTGCCATGTAGATGTTATTATTCCCATTTTACCCATGAGCCCAGGGCCACACAGTCAATCCAAGGTTTGATTCCCTCAACACAATTTATCGAACCACAATTCTATGTGGTTCTCAAGGCCAAGCCCCTGGGATCTGCTACCCAAACCCAGCATGGGAGAAGAGAGCAGGCAGGTCTCAGAGGACTGGACAGAGCAAAGAACAGGCAGACATCAAAGTCTTGCCAGGCCCTTAAAGCAGGAGGGAGAGAAGGGATCAGCCACGTCACAACATCCATCCATACTCCACTGATTTGGCCAGGACCAATTCTGGGTGCAGGTGCTTCAACAGTCCCATTTTCCAGAGAGGTAAGCTTGGGCCTAGATACACTGAATGATTTGCCTGAACGCTTGCCCTTCTGAACTCTGGAGAAAAGGAGTACAGGGAGAGGTCGGGGTAGGTGACACCACTGAACACCAGCTCTGCCAGGCAATGCTCAGGAGACTTCACACACATTGTCCCATGACACACATCTAGTGTCACACCAGCACTGAGAGGATACTCTTACAGCTGGCAAAAACCCAAGTCTAGAGAAGTGAGATGGCTCAACCATGCTGACACAGCTGGTGCCCAGCAATGGACACAGGGCTGCTGCCTCCATCCTCTTCTCTTGCCCCTTCCCCGTAGCTTCACAGACAGTCGACCAAGGGTCCTGAGAAAATGGAGCGAAAACAGTGCAAACACAAAGAAAAGCATCCTTTTTACTCCTTTTGTTTCACAAGGCATTATTTGATGCTGACAATAGGAGAGCAGGGAAACAAAATGCACACACACACACCCACACACCCTTCAGGAAGGACTCAGAACAAGCTAGAAACCAAGAGATCCTAGGTGAGAAAGATTAAAGAGAAGGGATCAAGGGAAGGGGAGGAGTATTTCATGGGCTCAAGTTGAATAAGATTACTGACATACCCAATTTTCTGGGACTTGTTTCTCTCTCTGCTTATTTCCCTTTTGTTAATTCTCTTGGACAAAGCAGAAGAAGCAGCCCTGAGATGACACAGGGGTAATTGGTAAAAGGAGCCCCCAAAGACCAGGTGAAGTAAGCAGCTGAAGTGAGTAGAATGTTCTGCTGGTGCTGACCCTGGAGTTCCCAAGCTCTCCTTATTAAGAAATGGCAGTGGTTTTTATCCCTGTGCATCTCAACACATGGCCTGAGGACAGCTGTCTCAGAATCACCTGCGTGGATCTGATAAAAATGCAAGTTCCTGGGTTCTGTTCAAAGCCTACCCTTTAAAATAAATCAGGTGGCGCTCAGAAATCTCCATCTTTAACAAGTGCCACCATGCTTTGGTGGGACTCGGCTGCCCACCAAACCTGGAGAAGCAGTGCTTTACTTCCAGCTCTGCAGAAAGTGGACTTGGTCCCAAAAAGGGATTCTGAATCCCTAGGACTGATTCACAGTGATTCTCCTTCCTTTGTCCACACATACGCTGCATACTCTCCCCCTCATTCTACTCCTCCTCGAAGGGCATCCCAGAAGCCCCAAGCGGTATGCAGCAAGGGGCTGCCGCTCTGTAGAGTGGCCAAGTGACTGCATTCCCCAGGCCTCTGCCTGCAGTTGGGGAGCAAGGCTCTTTCTACCCTGAAAACTAAGGCTACAGCCCTCTGCTTGCTCCCAAACCAGGCAGCCCTGAGTGGGCAGAGGAGCTTGCCCCACCAGGAGGACACACACAGGAGCCAAGTGCAGGTGCACCGGGGCAACGGAGCACCGGTGGCAGGGTTTGTGGTGCACACGGGGCACACAGCTGAGAAATCCGCAGCTTGGGGTTGAATGGGAGGGGGAGGCACCATCTAGGGACCAGCAGCTGGCAACACTGGATCAACAGCATCACCTGCTGGCCACCACATGCCACACCCTCCCCCCTCCTGATCCAGGCCACGGAGGGGCTGCTCTCCTCAAAACTTAGGGTAGCCTGGGGTCAGAGGAAGCAGTGCCTTTTCTCAGTTGGCACAAGATCCAGAGACACTTCCCAGAGTGTGAGGGGAGTCACGGAGTCCAGCCCGTCCCCAAGGGACCATGTCCTGAGAGTCTGCAGAGCTGGGTCTTGGTTGTTCTAGGCAAACTTTGCCTCTCTTGAAGAGGTGCAATCCCTGACCTGACTGAGTGTAGATCTCCAACATACAGCCTCACGCACTGGGCTGTGAGTTTTATTTTCACTGTTTGTCTGTATTCCCCCAGCATCTTTAGATGCACCCAGAATCTTTCAACTTCCAATATCAGCTCCTACAGACCAGGGACTGAGTATTCTTTCACAGAGTGACTAGATCACCACCTCTCACTGCAAAGTGCTGAGGAGAGTATTTTATGAATGTAAAGAATAATAGCCAACCATCCATCACCGTCAGAAAGGGGTTGAACCAGGATGGATGGCTCTTCCTGGAGATAATCACCATCATGGCCACCACGTTTTGACAGTTGACAGTTTCCCAAGTGCCAGGCACACGCCGCACACTTGACAGGGGTGATCTCACTTGATCTTCCCAAATATTCAAGGAAACTGTGTCACAGAGAGGTTAAGAAACTTGCTCAAGGGCACACATCCTCTAAACAGTAGAGCCTGGATTCCAGTGCAAGCAATCTTAGCACTTGTTCTCAGCAGTTATGCTATATTGCCTACAAAAAAAAACAAAAAACAAACAAACAAACAAAAAACATGTGCACACACATTTAGTAAATGCATCCTCTTTATCAAAATATGCCACATGTAGTTTCTCACCAGGCCTTCCATGCATCCCACTTATAAGGCAGGCACTACTATAGCTGCTGGTCTCCTTGTAATGGCCTCTCACCGACCAAACCACTTCTCAGGGACCCATTCCTTCATCTGCAGGACTTCCAGGCCCACCCACAGAAAGGTGTCTTAGGAAGGGCACCGCAAATGAGGGCCCCCAGCAATGGTGGCGGAGGCCCCTGAACCAAGGTGCACACTAAGAAAATATTAACACAAATCTTGGAGGCCCAGACTGGGCACCAGAGACCCACGCAGCCACATATTCCTTCCATCAGTATTCACTGAGCACCTATATCAGACACTCAGTAGGGGGTAGAGGCACACACCATCCCCTGCAGGTGCACACTGTGAAGGAGCGCATCAGTAAGGAAACAAATTGGTCAGTAACCACAGTCAATGGTTATGCCCAAAGAGTTGTTCACAAGCTGCTGGTTTGGACCTTCTCCACTAACCAGCTGCTGCCTTTGCTATCATCCCCTCAAAGTCCCACCACCGCCTCCCTCACTCCAACAAAACCCACTCATGGGGACTTCTGGCTGCAAGCCTTGGTCTCCACACTCCTTGAGAAAACCCAAGTGCACTTCCTCCTGCCGTGCTGCAGGATCCCCAGGTCCCACGAACAGAACACTGGAGGAGGAGTAGGGATAGGAGTTGAACAGGAGTGAGGCAAGCGAAGTAGAGGGGGAGAGGTCGAGGTGGAAAGGGGTTGAAGGGATTGAGCGGGAAGGAGAGAGGCAGGGTAAAGTGGGATGCGGCAGGAGAAGCGGGGAGACAGAGGAGGGAAAAGGAGGGAGGCAGGGAGGGGTGGGGAGAGGGGCAGAAGGGCGGCAAAGGGAAGGGGTATGAGGCAGGGGGAAGGGAGCAAAGTAGGGTTAACGGGGAATGAGGCAGTGGGGAAGACAGCAAGGCAGAGGAAGGGGGCAAGGGAGGGGGAGAGGTGAAGGGGGAGCAAGGGAGAGAGGGAGAGACTGGGGGCAGACGTTGAAGCAGGGGGAGAGGGGAGACAGGGCACAAGTCAAGGCGGGAGTGGGGGCGGGGGAGACAGGTGGAAGGGCCAAGGCTTGCCGAGCGTGAGGCAGGGGCTAGGGGTGAGGCTGGAGAGAGGACCGGCAGCGCCCCCTGCCGCCTGCGGCCGCCCCGCTGGCTCAGTTCCGCCTGGCTGGGAGCAAAGTTTCCCAAACTCACCCAGAGCAGCTGCTGCTCTCCCCTGCCTTTGTTTTCCCCTCTCAGGATGCGAAATGAATTTCGAGCATCGCTGCCGAGCCTGCCAAGTAATTGGAAAGCATGTCGAACACTGCGTCTGGTGGCTCTGCGAAGGTCTCCTGGTCGGCCCCCACCCTTCCAGGACGTGGCGGAGGCGGGCGGGCGGGCGGGGGGGGAGGGGGGTGGGAGGGGTGGGGGGGGAGGGGATGGGCACAGGTGGCCGAGCACCTGGGGAGGGAAGGTAAACATAAGCAGAACCAGTCCCTGTGGTGCGGGGGGCCACACGTTAGCATCCTCAGCTAAGTCACCCAGAAGGGGCCTGGGCCAGGCCAGGTCCCTGTTTTGTCTTCTGGACTGCACCCTCCCTACTCCACACCTGCAGCCACATCGTGGTGTTTAGTCCCAGAGTCTGAGGAAGGTGCCTGCAGGAGCTGGAGCCTGGGTTCCTCTGTTAAATGGAAAACTACAGAAGTCACTTACAGTCCCTAAACCGGGATTTGAACCTATCTAATTGCAGTTCAACCTCCCTCCGAAATGCTGTCTTAACCAGTCAGTCAGGAATTTTCTTATCAGTGCCTTTGAAGTAATCTGCCACCTGGACCCTCTCCAACCGCCCCCCCCCCCAAAGATGATGAGGCAGCCTGCAAGATAGAACCCCCTCCCT
Source organism: Panthera uncia (assembly GCF_023721935.1). NCBI lineage: Eukaryota > Metazoa > Chordata > Mammalia > Carnivora > Felidae > Panthera > Panthera uncia. Next base: position 81,691,630 of record NC_064808.1, on the reverse strand, counting down.
GCTCTCCCCCTAACCGGGCTCAACCTGACTAGGAAACAATCCTTTTCTTTCCCTAATAATTTTATCGCCCCACTCCCTTTCCTATAAAAACCTTCCATTTTGCACAGCTCCTGGGAAGCTCCTCTCTACTAGCTAGATGGTAGGCTACCCAATGGTTTAATAAAGACAATTTGATCTTCTAGTTGACTGGGTTGAATTGTTTTTTAACACCTCCCTGCTGTCTCCACTTCTCCTCCCCAGCCCCTCCCCATCTGCTCCTTGGCAGCCCATCTGCCTGGCATTGTCTACTGGGTGCCTTACATTCTCCTCTGGGGATGGACCAGAGCCCCACCCCACCTCTCAGTGGACACCCTCGGACACTGGCTGGGTCTTCATCCTGCATTTCCCCACATTTGGTACTGTTCATTACAGCATGTGGATCCTAAACCCCCTATATGGACCGCATTCTGCATTGACAGACTCAGGAGGTACTGGCTCCTCTCTCCTTTGGTGTCCCAAGCCTCTGCTTTGCAAAGACCAAGTCTGTCCTCTATGAGACACCAGAGGCCCAAGGCTGGGTCTGTGTCACTATCTCTGTCTAGAATTAACAAGTTCCCCGTTAGGACATGAAACACTCCTGGATGCTGAGAACAGGCCAACTTCCCCCCACCCCCCGCCACCACCACCACCACCACCAAGAAGTCCCAGGTATAACTTCTACAAGCATCAGCCTAGACCAACCCCCCCACCCACCCACCCACCCCTATCTCCCATGCCCTCCCCTCACAGAAAGATCCATGACCCACAAAGCCTTTATTAGCTCTTTCAGCTCCATTTAACTACACAAATGGCTTGGTCACAGCTGACTGATCCCAAATTTGCCAGTGATTTTCTTTTAATTTACCATGGCTCAGTCCCCCTGTAATACAGGTAGAGGAGGCATATTTGTTCCCAAACTCCCCTCCTGGGGTTAATCATGCACAGAACAAAACTCCATTTGAGCCACTTAATGATTTCATTTCCACCCTAGGTTTGAAGGAGCTCTGGCTATAATACTAATGTAGGTCCCTCTTTCCCCAAACTCCAGATGTTTGTATGTGAGAGAGCTGTGGGGGCTTGTGAGCTCCTTAACCATTACCTCCCAAGTCAGAGCCCAAAACTGTAGGTCTCCTTTTCTTTCTGAGTGCAGTGGGCTCCCCTCTTTTCCAAGTGCCTAAAGCTGGAACCCTATGTACCTCTCCTCTCTACAGAGAAGCCTTGCCTGACCAGCACTGCAGGTTTGGCTCATCTTTTCCTTGGCGTCTTGCAGCAGGTTTCATGGGCTTATTTTGCACCCACCTGTGGGATCCCCACCTATGCACTACTCAACCTCCCTGCCCACTATTCTCCCCACCATATCCTGCATTCCAAACATTCAGGCCCAGGTCCAATGCCCCAAACATTCTGAATGCCTTGCCATTTGAGTATTCTCTTTGCCTAAAAGAACCCTCCTTCACTACAACAGCCTGGCAAATCCTCTACTTAAATGTCACCTCTGGGAAGTCTGGGAAGGTGCTGGGAAGTCTGCACCTTTTCTCTCAAGCAGAGAAAATCACTCCCTCTTCTGCTTTACCATATATACCCTTTTGGTTCATTTACACACAACATTGAAAATTTGTTTGCATGTCAGCCCCTCCACCACTCTGAGCTCCCTGAGGATATATGACAGAGTATTCATCTGGGTATCTCCATACTCTATCTAGCACAATGCTGGGTGTAAACACTCAATAATTTTTATTTGAATGAATAGCCCCTATATAGTTCATGTATGTGGATGTGAACTGTACCCATCATTAAACTAAGATACTCAAAGGCCTTCCATCTGTTTGGACTTCCCAAATCATGCTAAAATTGAAATCCTGCCACGCACCCACGGTCTGACTCAAAGACCAGTTCACCTTCAGAAAATGATTTTGTGTGGAAATGGCGCCATCTGGTGGTTTCTGGCAAAACAGCCTCGTAGGTGGGTAGTGAAGAGGGCTTTGTCCCTTCACAAAATGCAGCCCTGGCAAGGTAATCACCACTCCTTGCCTTCCCAAGATGATGAGTGAGGGGTTGAGAAGGCAAGGTCACATCCAGGACTGCTGAAAAAGTCCTGCTTACTTCTTGCCTACCTCTATCCTCCTGCAGCTGTCGACTCCCCACTGCAAGCCCAGTTCTGTCTATCCATCATCCACCTGCTTGACATCACCACTGAGATATTCTACAGGGGCCTAAATCATTACCCAAACTTAACTTATCTCCCCCAACCAAGACTCCCCTATCTGAGTAAGTGGCAGTTCCACAGACAGCTGCACCCCCAGGACTTTTCTTCTCCCCAATTCTTCTGGTGCCACACATCACCAAGTCATGTCTGTCTTGTTCAAATCCTTTTGTTCCTCTACATCCCCTCGCCTCCCTAAAGAGACCTCTCCTGAGGTCCCTGCTCCCACCCTGTAGCTCAGCCCGCCTCTACATATGTCATCCCCTTCTTCCTCCAACATTCCTGCATTTTTCATCTTTGCTAAGACAAGGCCCCCAGACCACATGGCCTGGCCCTGGCCCCCTCTCAACAGCTTCCTCTGTGGCCTTTCTTCCTCCTGCTCCCATCCAGCCAGAGTGGCCTTTTGGCATTTTCTCTGTCACATCATACTCTTCTCCTCATCCCAGAGCCCTCTCACCTACCACTGCCTAGCTCTGCTCCTCTGTCCCCTGGCTGGTCAACTCCTACTTTGTCCTTTGCCCTCTGCCTCCCCACTGGGGCAAGCAGGCAAGCAGGCTGGAAGGGAAAGGTGATGGAGAGGGAGAGTGCAGGCATTCCTGACCTCTGGGAGTAGTGGGGCATGGTGGATAAGGACGTGTCCTACCTCCACCTCTCTCCCTTCTACAGTGTCTTACTGGCCAAGGCTCACTACCACAATCAACCAAAATGACCCTTCCCCCAGCTTAGCTGCACAATGGAGTGGTTAAGGGCACTGGATGGCTGTGTGACATCAGGAGAGCTACTTAACCTCTCTGAACTTCCAGTTCTTCGTCTGTGCGATGGGGATGATGATTTTCAAATAATCAAAAATAAATCTGTTTTATTCTCTGATTAGGGCAAGTTCCCATTATATATATTACTTCTCCTTTATAGTAACTGTGAAAATTGTGACTGTTTAAAACTTATCAAAACCTACCAAAATGAAGTTGAAGAGAGCAGAGAGAGGGTGGGTCCCACTTATTGTTTCATTCCCCAGACCTAGCCCAGGCCCACACATAGTACAACAGTATGGCTGAGAGAGAAGTTTTGGGAGCCAGAAGCCAGGCCATGTTCTCACACTCTGATGTCACCAAAGTAACTCAAGATACTCGGTCTTGTGTTGTCTCCTTTCATGTGGTAATAGCATCTATATCAGAGGGCTGCTTGGATAGTACATGGCACACAGTAGGTGCTCAGTCCACGTTAGCAGACACTCAATAAAGACCTGAATAAGACTTGCAATTTTCAGTCTAATATGTAAAGAGCTTGCAATTGTCACTCCCAATCTTACAGTTAGAAAAAAAAGCCGAACAAACCAAAAACCAACAATAGTTCCTAGATCCATCAGAGAATTTAGGTCAAAGGGCAAAATGCTGACCAGAGAATTGGAGAGAGAGACAGGTTATTATGGAGAATTACATCTTAGACACAGTAGCCTCTAGGAAACAGCATCAGAGTAGGGAAACTTAAATGTAATTGATGAATTGCTGGTGGCTCAATGTGGACAAGCTTGAGATTTAGTAAGTCCAGGGGCCCAATCTTAAGAGGCCCTCCACTTCTGAGTTTTCCCTCCAGAAGCCCAACCAGGTTCTCACAGTAAAGATTAGAACCCCTCCTTCTTGCCCACCTCAGCAAAGGGAGAAGAAAATAGCCATTTTGAAACACGTCCAGAGCATTCTGTTCTCCTTAACAAAGGCCTGTTCTCAAGGTAGACTGTTTTTTTCCAGAGCCTACCCTGAGGGAAGGAAAACATCCAACTGTGGCCCTCTCTGGCCTTCCTGCCTCTCCTAACGTGGAGGTGGGGGGAGGGAAAAGGTGAGACGGACACAGCCAGGGGCACAGGCTCCCTAAGAGACTGACACCTGATCAGAGGACCCTAGAACCTTCCCCCTCTCCTCTCAGACCTCACCACCACATCACTAGTCACCTATAGAACAATGGGCAGTGGGGGGGGGGGGGCGGGGGGGGGAGGTTCAGCTGAAAGAATTATAAGTCTCAGACCCTTTTTAAGAAAGAACCTCTGGGGAAACCTAACAACAAGGAAGACAAAAGCAAGGGGACAAAAAGAAATGCTAGTCTCTGAAACTACAGCTGCTGGAGAGAGGAAATGCAGCCTAACTCCTAACCAGATAAACATAAAACCTCACACTATCTGTCTGGGCTTCTTTATCTCATGCAGCATATCTGGCTTTCAACAAAAAATTATGCTATATGATAAAAGGTAAAAAAAATAAATAATAAATAATAAATAATAAAAAAACATACAGCCTGAAGAGACAAGGCAAGCATCAGAACCAGACTCGAATAAGGCAGAGATGTTGGGAGTTGTCAGACTGGGAATTTAAAGCTATGATAAACATGCTAAAGAATCTGATAGAAAAAGTGGACGATACACAAGAATAGATGGGCAATGTAGGCAGAGACAAAGAAAACCCTAAGAAAAATCACAAGGGGATGCCAGGAATAATAAATCCTGTAATAGAAATCAAGAATGTCTTTGATGGACTCATCTGTAGACTAGACAGAACCAAGGAAATAAACATCGAGTTCATAGAAATGCCAACAAAAAGTTCTGTGACTAAAAAGTAAAGATAACAAAAGGAATGGGAAAAAATGGGGGAACAGAATGGGGAAAAAAACTGGGGCAATTATAGAAGGTACAATGTATGCATAATGAGAATACCAGGAGGAGAAAACTGAAGAGAACAGAAAAAAAATGGTCAAAGTAATAGTAGTTGAAAATTTTGCAATGGTGGACCCCATACAACAGATCCAGGAAGCTCAGAAAACCAAGCAAGGTAAACATTCAAAACTCTACACCTACACCTACTCTACACCTACACCTACTCTACACCTCAGCATAGTATATTCAGACTGCAGAAAATCAAAGACACGGAAAAAAAATTCTTGAAGCCTGAATAGGAAAAAATCCTTACCTAAAGAGGAGCAAAGATAAAAATTCCATGTAACATCCATTCTTAAGCCATGCAAGCAAGAAGAGAGTGGGGCATGTATTTAAAGTGTTAAAGACAAAAAAAAAACCCTAGAATTTTATGTCCCTCAAAATTGTCCTTCATGAGTGAGGTAGAAATACCTTCTCAAACAAAACTCAAGGCAAATTGTCTCCAGTAGACCTGCCTTACAAGAACTATTAAAAGTTCTTCAGAAAGGGAAAGGAATAAGTCAGAAACTTGGATCTACATAAAGATGGGAAGAGAGCTAGAGAAGAAATAAAGATAAAATAAATACTTGAGTGAAACAAACAAGGCACACTTCCCCCAGAAGTCCTCCTGTCCTGGCCTAGCCCAGCACCCTTCTAGTGTTCCAGGAGCACCCCACATGGCCTGCTGACACAGCTCTGTTCTGGCCTGTCATCTGCCTCCACAAAAAGCTGCAAGCTGTGAGTCCCCAGAGCCAAGCCCATGAGGTGCTCAGAGCCTGATGAATGAATGGATGGCAAAGCACTCACACCAGAGACCAGGACAGTGATTAAATACCATGTCTCTTTATTAGCAGTTCAGCGGGAAGATTCCAGTGCTGCACTGTCACAAGGAAAGGCTCACCCACCAGATTCTGCCCAGGTGTAGTCGCTTCTCAGGTCAAGGGGTAATAGACGTTCTTCTGACACAGGCTGTTCCTTCACCCTAAAGGACATGAACCTGGGAAGCAGAGGATTGCATCAGAGAAATGCAGGGGTGCATCACAGATATGCAGGATGGCTACAGGGCTTGATGATCATGCCTCCAAAGCCCACAACCCCAAAATTCATTGAGGTGCACCTAGAGCAGAAAAACCCATGGAGGGAAAGGACGATAGTGTATCAGACAAAGCTGGGGTTGAAACTTGGCTTTCTTCAAACTTTAAACTTTCCATTTGAATTGACCTATTTTGAAAATACAAATTGAAATCTGCTTCTTCAAACTTCAGAAGACCCTGAAAGCACCCCAGATTCCTCATCTCTTTAATATGAGTAAACAATTGACATGGCACATCATGTCATTTACTAAATGCTGGAAGCCATTGTCCTCAAGGCAATGTTCTAAAGTCTGAAAAAATTGAGGCACATGGTGTTGGACTAAAAGCCAGTATCCTGTGCCATCTGTATAGTGGGTTTGAACAATGCCCTCCTCTTAAGGTTCTTTTGGATCAGATGAGAAATCTTGACAATGCCTTGTGCTGAAGCTGGTATACAATAAGAATTCCATAAATGCCAGTACTATATCTCCATAGCCTTCCTTGAAAGTATGTTGGGGTTCTACTGTGTTTAAATCACTCCTTCAGTCCCCTATGACATCCAGTTCAGTCTTCACACCTGACAGGGGTGCAGTAACCTTTTCCTGAATGGATGGCCTCTGTAGTGCATCGACTGTCATTGGCCTTCCACCTACCAGAGCCATGTAAATGGCCACTATTATGACCACAGGTACCAAATGCAGGCCAAGAAGCCATGGGACCCAAAGCCAAGTCCCAACTGGTGGAAGGGTCAAAACATATATGCCCTCACTCCTGACCCCAGTGCTCTGTGACCTTGTGGTTCAAGTAGGGTCAGTAGACCAACAGCAGCAATGCCTTGGGGTGTTAAAAATGCAGAGCAGCAGGCCCTCTGACAACCTACTAACACAAGATCCCCAGGTGGTCCCTTACCTGTTCCAGGCTTAGAAGCACTCACTGTGACACCACAGCTAAAAGTGTCAGAGAGGTCAAATCTGAACTTGACTTCAAGTCCTTTCAGAAGCTTTAGAAAGGCATTGCAGAAGCCTAAGGTAACTTCACCACCACTCCCACTGGCCCCAAGTGTAGGCCTCCTCACCAAAATGAAAAGCTAAACTTTATAATCAAACTTCCACCCAGGACCCTGTCTCACACCCAGGACAGCATCATTTCCTCACCTGTTGGCCCTCTCACCTGTAGCTCTCAGCAGTCTGCATAGGAAGTTCTGTTGTGAATCTCCTGAGATGATTCATCCGTAAGATTGCATAGGCTGCAGATGAAGAACACAGCAAAGGGGAGGCTGCCAGATGGCAAAGCTTACCCAGAGTGCACATCCAGATCATGGCGTGGAGCTGAGATGCCCACACAGCCCATGCGTCAGCCATTGCCCCATTCGGGTCCTGGAGCAAAGTCCCACAAAGAGACACTCAGCCAAGAAGGGCTTCAGGCATGGCCATGGAACCCAGGTGTGGTCTGGAGCCAGGGAGACCCACAGAGGAGAGGCTAACAGCCACCCCCAATCGCCACTTGCCCCCAGTTAGGAGTACAAATCAACTTGTCCCAAATGGCTTACCTTCGTCTCACCTGCTCTATTCGGTCTCGCATAACATCCTCCCTCACCTCACTTGGCACTTGGAAGATACGGGTATGGCTGAAAAACACCATTCAAACATTTGGAGTTCCTGAGTTTCTTTATCACTAAGTATAGTGAATGAGTTGGAATCATATAAACAATATTCTGTCGCCATTAAATTTTGATCTTGTCCTTCACTCCTCTTTCATGAGGCACACAAGGGTTGTTTTGTTTTGTTTTACTATCAAGTACCCCTGAGCCACTCAATAATCCTGGGTAGGTAGCAAATGGTCCTAGGGAAAGTCGAAGAAACAGAAAGTTTAAGTGCCTTTAGTAGAGTTGCACAGCAGGTGAGTAACCTTGTAAGACATGGAATTCACTCCTTCTGAATTCCTCTCCAACTTTCTTATCAGCTCTTTATGACCTACATTGTGCCATATTCACTATGGTTTAGAGATAATTGTAGAAAATTCTGTCACAAAGAAGCTGCAGACCCTTCATTGCTGCTGTTGTTTTATTTCACCATGCTGACTTGCCTTCCTCTCTGTGGTGTAATTCATGCCCCGCTCAACTCTAATTCTCCCCCCACAAGTCCTTCACTCCAGCAAAACCAGTGTGTCCACTATATCCTCCATTTTTGCGTCTATTAAAATTGCCTTGTTCTAGGTGCTCTGGGGCTTTCAATGTGAAGACTTGAAGTCTGGGAGAGATAAATGTGCTCATTTACCACTCACACAAGGTAGAGCTGGGTCAGTGTCCAAAGAGAGGCAAGAGAGGATAAAAGAATTCCAGAGAAGGAAGAGATTACTCCCAGCCCAAGGCAGAAAGCAGGAAACCTCAGAGAAGGGGCCACAGCACTGGGCACTGGAGGCCAGATGGAATTGGCTAAGTTGCCAAGGCTTTCGTGATCTCTTGACACACCCCTCATTCCTGCTCTTGTTTTTCCTGTCCCTGCCCAGCTTATGGGTCAGTCCAAGCAAATGTCCTGCTAGAAACCTCTTCTGGCTACTCCAGGCAGCAATGCCTAGAGCTTGTACAAGCTGGGTCTCCCATGCTATGCTCTTATAGATCCTCTTCATGGCTTTTCTGACATTTTCTCTAACATTCGCATACCTTATCCACCTAGTTCACTTTTATCCCTTGGAAACGGGGAACTCCATCTTATTTTCTCTCTCTTTAGAGGTCCTAGCAAACATCTGGTGGTCATCTACCAAATAAATGAGTATCCACTGATGCTTAATGAAGGGATATGTATTCCCTGACTACATATTTACTGAACCTAATAAAATAATACCAAAACTAGTGGATTGTAGGGGAACCAGTCACAGTTTATGGATTAAAAAAAATCCACAGAAAGTCCAGAGTGGAAAAATTATACATGGATAATTGACTGTAGGTTGTCTCCAAAGCTTTAATCTAGTTATGCCATACAGCTAAAGTTTAAAAAATATCTGAAGATGATGTTCATATTATCCAGACCAAGAAATTGCAACATTTACAATTCCATATAGTGCAGCTATGTCAGGCAGGGACAGTCTCCCACATGCACAGCAGTGGTTGTATGCAGTCCCCAACATTTATGATTTTAGAATACGTTTCCCATGCAAAAAGTCTTTCCCAAGGAGGTCTCAAATTCCATTATTTGCTACCCTTCCCTATTACATAATTACTGAGCATTTGAATCCTGTTTTAAAATGCTAATGGCACTGTAAGGGGTAAACAGAGAAAACTGGATATCCCTCAGCAAAAATACATTTCTTGAGAAATATGTCCTCCTTAGTAGAAGTGAACAAAGCTGGTGATGGAGGCAGGGGAAGGAAGAAAAGAGTACAGAAATGAGAGGGGAGCTGTTCCACAGTTTCCAGGAGTACCTGTTTAATCCCACATTTCTTTGGCTGGGAAAAGAGACCCCGAGTGAACCCTAGTCCTGAAGGAAATAGGGACACTCATGCCAGAGAGAATGAGCTGGCTTCCAGGCCCATCTCCCTCCACCTCAGGTCTCAGCCCTTCAGAGCCAAGAGAGGCAGATGCAGGTGGTCTGTGCTCCAGCAGGCACAGCGGGAGGCTGGCAAAGCCACCATAATGTGAAGCACAGAATTCTAGCCTTGGGCACTGAGAAACCTCCTCTCACCTCAGCTGCAGATGAGGGCTCAGGCTTTTGCATTTTAAGAGCTTATTTTCTTTTTGCTCTTTAAAGTACAGCCACTTCTGAACAAATCAAGTGCAAAAGTAACAGAAGTCTAAAATTTATTCAGAAGCATTTAAGAAACGGTGAGCAAGCCCAGTTTTGCAACCCCTCAAGTCATGCTAAAACTTAGGAATGAGCTGGGCTTTCAAGATAGCAAAAATATTCACTTAAGACCCCAAAGACTGAAAAATTTCTCAGCCAAAAAGTCAACATCTCTGGAGAAGAATAGCTGTGAATTTGTGTTGGCCAGGAATACTGAAGGTGGGGCCCTTGTGCCTCCCTCCCCACAACGCGGCTCAGGGCAAATGAGATGTTTTACCTCCATCTTATGAACTGGATTCTCGTTCTTTCCTCCAGGACCTCTTGACTCTGGTTTGCCAACAAATCAGACTTTGAGAGATGGTGCTTCACCTAGGAAACCCAGGTAGGGTGCATGTGACTACTGTCCAGCAAGGACTCCCTGGGAGGGGTGGAACCCAGCCTGGACAAGCTCCACCCACTTGCCCAAGACCCTTTTCAATTGGACATTGTGCATGTCCGCCTATCTGCCCACTCCCCTAGGATGATTGCCTCAAACTCTCAATTACCACATCTCTGGTCACATGTACATCTTGGCCATGCGTGGGAGGGCAGTTGGTCAACATCTTCTCCTTTATGTCCTGGGAAGCCTCTTCTTCAGTCTGAAAGGTGAGTAATTTCCCCTGAAAGTGTTGCTCTGTATCTCTTCTTCCTTCTCCCTGTTTTCCCTACACATGCTGTGTGTCTTCTCCTACACACTCTATCTCTCAAAGTTCCATAGCAAGCTTATCTGTAGAATTCTAGGGGACTCATTAAATCCTTGGCCCTATCCCAAGATACTGCTGAGATGCCCAGTAGCTGGAGGTGACACATCTGAAACTTCTCATCCAGTATCCTTGAGAAGCAGGGTGGGGATAGTGATGATTCCAACACATCTCTGATGAAGACACAAGCCCCAGCATCTTCTAGGAAATTTGGTGAATTAGACACAGTTCTAGGTAAGGTGTTTGGCAATGAATTTGAGTTTCCCAGGTTTAGGAGGAAAGGAGTCCAGATTCTTGCACCCGCTGAGGCCAGCGGTCTAGAATTTGGGGTACCCTGAGTCATAGAGAAATCTTACTCACCTTTTTCAGCCAGTGCTGTACTACAGATACAGCCTCACTTTCTACAACTTCAACGTCCTGTAACAAATTGGTAAGTTAATGCCCTCAGAATACCTAGAGAACCAGCCCTCCTCCTCCATTCTTATTCAAAGTTATGTTATAAGATCTCTTTGGAAGTGCAGTAGGGGGCTCAGAAGGGAGGAGATGGATGAGAAACAATTCCAGGTAGCTATCCCAAGCTCCACCTACCGAACTGATTTTTGGTGGGAAGGGGAACCCTGCACCTTTTCGGGCAAGAATGTACACAATCCATGTTGTAATTATCATCTTTGGACTTATGCCAGGCCTCCTTCTTGGTTCCCTCCTTCCATTGAAACTGCTAAAGAACACCTCTGGAACAAGGAGGTCATTGACGGGAGGTGCTCACCTGATTGGCTGACCAATGATGATGTGACAATGGCCTCCTTTAATCTCCTGAGTCAAAGTGGAGATGGAAAAAAGAGGTCAGTAAGTATCTGCCTTAGTGATGGCTCAGAAATGGAGAGATGGGGGGATGGAAAGAAAAACAAGATATAACCAATATAAACCTGAAGAAGATCATTATCAAAATATCAAAATTATCAAAATCATAGAGATTTGATTGGGGCAGGGGGGTTATGTCTGGTCACCCTGTTTTGAGCAATGCTGAAGCATAAAGAGATTTTTATAAATCAAAAGAATAAATTTGTAACAAAATGATCTGAACCCTCTAGACATTTATGCAAACAATACCACAGGTACTTCTTATTCTTACATGTAAGGAAAGAATCTGTCCACCCCAAAAAAATCAAAGATGGAAGAACAAAATTCTCAACAAGGATATTTTCGTGTTTTTTTTACTTTGTTTACACCAGTGATTCAAATCATAAAAAAAAATAACCCAAACGATAAGAGTGAAAGCGCCATTTCTCATTAAAAAAAAAAAAAAATATATATATATATATATATATATATATATATATATATTTCCTGATGATTTCAAGTGGACTGCCTAGGGAAGGACAGTAAAATAGAAATGAAAAGGAGATTGTGCTATGACTTCAGAGTTGGGGCTGAAGTCTGAAGCCTGATAGAGGCTCAGGTGGCTGCTATTCCCATCTAGAACCTTCACCAAGAAATTGGAAGTTCAGTATACCCAAAGGATCCTGAGAAAATGTTCAGCTGCTCTCAAAAGTAATTGTAGCCTAACCCTGAGACTATTCTCAAGATCCTAAAAACCAGGGTTGTAATCCTGTCTTTACCATTAACTTGTTGTGTGATCTTGACTCGATTGTCTCTCGGGTTAAATTTTTTTTGTCTTCAAAATGAAAAGAACTGAATAAAGTCTGCAGTTTTCTTCTAGCTCTAATATTCTATAAAGGTTTTCATTCTTATTTTTTGAAGAATATAAAGAACATTTCACTCTCCTCAATTCCCCTCATATAGCCACTGTGTCTCCTCCTTCTCCACAAATCATCTCAATTTTACATCTTCTCTATTAATCAGAATACTCTAGGCTATGTTGAGCTAACAGGCTAGTTCCGAAATTAGAAAGGTTTACTTCTCAGGGCACCTGGCTGGCTCAGTCAGTTAAGTATCCAACTCTTCATTTCAGCTCAGGTCATGATCTGTCAGTTCATGAGTTCAAGCCCCATGTCAGGCTCTAATGCTGACAGTGCAGAGCCTGCTTGAGATTCTCTCTCTCTCCCTCTCTCTCTACACCTCCCCTGCTCACACTCTCTCAATAAATAAATAAATAAATAAATAAATAACTTTAAAGAGGTTTACTTCTTATACAGGATGATGTAGGACACTGTTGAATCACTATATTGTGCACCTGAAACTAATATCACACTGTATGTTAACTGGAATTAAAATAAAAAATTTCACACACAAAAAAAAGTTTACTTCTCACTCTCAAAAACTTTAACAGAAGTTGAGCAACTCTTCAGGGTTCATGTGGTGTTTAGAGATCTGGGAAGAATTCCATCCTGTGGCTCCAAGGTTTCATCATGTACCCTTCACAGTCACAGAAACAAGGTGAGAGAACACATGGAGGAATAAAATCAGCTCTTCTGGTTCAGCCCAAAGGCTTGTTCTTAAAGCTTTTTGGCCAGTACTACTCATATGACCCCAACCTAACTCCCAGGAAGACTGGAAATTGTAAAATAGAAGATGAAATTACTTGACAACATCTCTGTTTCTGCCACTGTCCCCTAAAAGTTATGTTTCTACTCTGACTGATGTAATTTTTTTTAATATAAAAACATTAATGTGATTCAAAAGTTAAAACTACATGAAAAGATATACTCAGTGGGTTCCATCTCCTCTCCTATCTGTTCAACCTTGTTCTTACTTCAGAAGTAAGATTTTCATAAGTTTTTTAAGATATACATCCTGTGTTTATGTTTCCAAAATAAAACAGACACATAAATCTATTCTCACTTTTTTATTGCTATGTTATAAAATGCTCACAGTAGAACATACAAATACATGCACAGTTCAGAAAAATTAGACACACACACACACACACACACACACACACTTGTGCGCCCTCAACAACTTCCAGTACCCCAGGAGGCTCAAGTAACACTCTCCCACAAAGTGACCAGGATTTTGACCTCTATCAGCACAGGTTAAGTTTTGCATAGTATTAGCAGAACACAAATTATTTATCAGATTTGCTATTGATGGACATTGTGCTATATCTATTTTGATGCTTTTTTAGACTAATGCTGCTATGAACACTCTTATACCTATCTTTTGGTTGAAATAGGCACTAAATCTCTTGAGTATATACATACCAGAAAGTGGAATTGCTAGGTTATAGGCTTTACTTATGTTTGGTATTAGTATATACCAAAGAGTATTGCAAAGTGGTTGTACCAACTTTTGTCCATAAGCAATATATGAAAGTAACATTTGCTTCATGTTCTTGCCAATACTCAGTATGTCATTCTTTATTGAATATTTAATCCATATGAAAGAATATTTATAGTATACTTTACGTACAGTTTAAAGAATAACAATACAAGAAAACACATTTAAGAAAGAGAACATTATTGTTACTCTTGAAATCCCTTGTGTAAGCCTCCCTGATTCTACCTTTTTCTTTTTCTTTTTTTTTTTTATTAAGTTTACTTAAGTTATTTTTATAGTTTAGCCAGATGAATGGAGATATATTGGTAACCAAGAATAGTTTAATTTGTAATTAATTAATTAATTAATTAATTAACGGTGGTAAACATCTGAGTTACATGGTAACTCTATTTTTGAGGAACTTTCAAAATGCTTTCTAAAAGGCAGCACCATTTTACATTTCCACCACAAATGTGTAAGAGTTCCAATTTCTCCGCATCCTTGCCAGCAGTGTTGTCTGTCATTCTAATTTTAGCCATTCTAGAAGTGTGGAGTGACATCCCATTGTGGTTTTGATTTGTATCTCCCTAATCATAAATGATGCTGAGCATCTTTTCATGTGCTTATTAGCCATTTGTATATTTTCTTTGGTGAAATATCTAATTAGATCCTTTCAACTTTATAATTGAATTATTTGGGGGTTTTTTGTTGAGTTTTAAGTTCTTTATATATTCTGTGTACAAGTGTATTCTCAGGTAAATGATTAGCAAATATTTACTCCTATTCTGTGAGTTGCCTTTTCACTTTCTAGATGGTATCATTTGAAGAAAAAAAAATGATGAATGAACTTAACATTCATCACACAAAATGGTGAATTGGACTTTCTAGTGAAGTGTAATTTACCTATTTTTACTTTTGTTGATTGTGCTTTTGGTGCCATTTCTAAAACATGCCTATTACCTTGTCATGAAGATTTATTCCTGTGTTTTTCTAAAATTTTAACAATTGTTGCTTTTACATTTGTGTCTATGATCAATTTTTAGTTAATTTTTGGATATGGTGTGAGGTAGGGAATCCAACCTCTTTTTACATTTCTAATTGAATTGTCGCAGCCCCATTTGTTGAAAGCAATTTATTTCTCTATTAAACTGTGTTAGCTCCCTTGTCAAAACTCAATTAGCCATAAATGTAAGAATTTATTTCTGGACTGTAAGTTCCTTTCCATTGATATATATACCTATCCTTGGACAGGAAAGAGAGGTAAGGGGACAAGAAAGGTCTTTCTTATACAGACTGTTGTATCAGGATTTGGTGGCATCTGGGCATGGCAGACTTGCAGACTTGGCTCTTGCTCTCATTGGTAGTCATGCATTGCCCTCACAGATTCCCCACAGGATCTTTCACTAGAGATTCATTTAATCATCCATGCCTCTGCATTACCTGGCTGCTTCTGGCTCCCCACTCAGTCTCCTGGACTTTGGTTGTACACCTCACTATTGAGTCCAGGTAGGCCTTTTGGAGGAGCCCCATTTTACAATTTTATCTGATCCCCCAGGATTACCTGTATTGTCCTGTCATTGGTGGGTGTGTAGCTTGCTCCCAACGCAACCATTGCTCTCTCTCCTGCCCACTCAAACCAGACCTGAAAGATAGTTGTCTCAAGTGGGTGTGACACTAAGCCTGATGTTCTCTAAACGTCCAAGGACATATGACAAGGACTTATTTTCTGGTGACTTTCCCTCTCAGCCCTCCACATAAATATCCCAGACCTTGTCAACCTCAACCCTCAGTGGATATTTGCTGAGGTGAACTGAAGCATGGTTTGTGCAAAGTTTCACTTCACTACCTCTCTGCACAAGCAGGATCAGTTTCTAGGACCGGTTACTTTCTGACAAATCTGGTCTGCAGAGTTGATATATGTCATCCTTGCTGAGGTATAACACAGAGATGGCATACAGGAAGAAGACAGCAAAGGAAAAAAAAGCATTTTCTAGAAAGTAGCAGCTTTTATCATCTTGATTTGCAATGGAAATTATTTTAGAGAGGCATATATTACCACCTTGTTACCCCACTCTCTTGATTACTGTAGCTCTGTAGTATGTTTTGACATTGAGAATTTTGATTCTCCAACTGTTCTTTTTGTAAGATTGTTTTAGCTACTGTGAGCTTCGCAAATTTCCATTGGAATTTTAAGATCAGCTTGTCAATTTCTACAAAAATAATTTAAAAGTCTGCGATAGGGATTGCACTGAATATGTTGATCTATTTGGAGAATATTGTCATCTTTACAACATTAAATCTGCTGTTCCATAAACATGGGGTGTTTTTCCATTTATTTCCTCCTCTTTAAATATTTGTTTATTTATTTTGAGAGAGAGTGCAAGAGGGGAGGGGTGGAAAGAGAGAATTCTAAGCAGGGTCTATGCTGTCAGTGCAGAGTCTAATGTGGGGCTCAATCTCATGAACCATGACATCATGAGCCTGAGCTGAAATCAAGAGTCAGACACTCAACCAACTGAGCCACCCAGAAGCCCCTATTTACATCTTCTTTAATTTCTTTCAACAAAGTTTTACAGGTTTTAATGTGCAAGTCTTGCACCTCATTTGTTAAGTTTATTCCTAAGTAGTTTATTCTTTTTGATGATATTGTAAATGAAATTATGTTCTTATTTTTATTTTTGGATTTCTCATTTATAGTGTATAAAAATAAATTAGATTTTTTAATATTAATGTGTATCCTGCAACTTTGGTGAATTCATTTATTATAATAGTTTTTTGTGGTTTCCTCAGAATGTTCTATATATAAGATCATGTCTGCTGCTGTCAAAGTGAAGATCTTAATTGAAAAATAATGGAATCTTGAAAATTGGTATGGAGGCATATGGAAAAATCCTAATAAGGCTGGAAACATTTGACTTTTAAATAGTTTTTACTCTTCTTTGCCAGTGGAAGAAGTCTTTCTGTCTCATCTGAAGAGATTGATCCTGCTTTGCTTGAGGTACTTGCCTTGAAAGACATTGCTGATTCTACTCAGGACCCATCCTTATTACCCTGTTTTGCTCTTAGATTTATAACTACACTCAAATCCCAGCAGTCTGCAACAGGTGAGGTACAAAGTATGACTGATGAGGAGTTGCACTACACTCCAAAAGAACAACATGATTTTTCCAATTTATGCAGACATAAATTTGGGGAACATGTTTGTGGATAAATATGAAGAATAGAAGATAATGGTGGAAGGAATACAAAGTTTGGTCTGGCCACATTTATCGATATGGGCCTGCTATTCAGAGATTCTGCATTTAATATTGGAGCTCAGGGAGTTAGAAAGGGCTCTAATGGTTTGCTTGACTGTTAGGATGAAACATGGATCAAAAGATGACCTACACAAAATGAATCTGAAATGCCAGAATTGCCTTGGTATATTATAGAGGAAGGCATCTAAAGGTTGTGGGAGATTGGAATGCTAGAGTGTATTGATCATGTAAGACATGCTCACCCACCCCTGGAGGGTCCAGAGAACACAACTTTTACTACGATTATGAGAAATAAATTTGTGAGAGGAGCCCCAACATCCTTGAATAGCTCTTGGGTCACTCTTCTCTGTGGGTCAGAAATTAAAGTGGGAACTGCTACCACTTACTTGAAGAATCTAAATGCAATAGGGATATTTGGATTCCGGGTAGCAGGGGCCATGTGGCAACACTTAATCATCAAAAGCAAGATGGCATGATTAGTATAATGGACAGTGGAGTCAAAGCAGTAGTAAGAAGAGTCTGACTTCCAGAGACCTTTAGTGTTGGTTAGTTGCTCATGGTGTCCTTAGAAGTGAAACAGATGACTAGTGTACTAAATACTTGCCTGATATATATAAGTAGGAGAATTCTAGGTCAAATGAACAGAAGTCTAACTTGAATCATAAAAACAATCATGGCCCTTTGACCAATTCTGAATTGAGCCAGTTACAGACCCAGAAATCCTTGAAGGAGAGTCCAGATCCCCTTGAGGAAGGACCCTCCTACACTACCAAAAGCACATACTGTTAATCTTTCTTCCAGCCTTCTCAAAGGGCTTACAACCTTTTACTGGGTTGACCTACATACTCAGCAATGAGAGAATCACCACACTGCTTCCCTAACCTGTGGAGTGAAGACTATTATGGTAGGAATGGTGAAGTGGAAGCCAGTAGAACTTCCTTTACCTGGGAAGAGTAAACCAAAAGCAATACCACATTCCTAAGGGATTACAGAGATTTGTGCCACCATTAAAGACCCAAAAGATGCAGGGATGGTGATTTCCACCAAATCTTGACACAACTTGCCTATTTGGTCTGTGCAGAAGACAGAAGGGTATTGGGGAATGGCAGTGAATTATTGTAAACTTAGCCACGTGGTGATTCCAACTACAGTTGCTGTTCCAGATGTGGTTTCATTACTTGAGAAAATTAAAACAATCCCTTGTACATGATATATGGTATATAGAAACTTACGTAGCTAATGCTTTTTTTCAATACCTGATAGTAAGAGCCACCAGAAGTAGTTCTGCCACTTGGGCCATATGATCCAGTAGATTCAATAGTGCCTGAAGTGTCAGTAGCAGATAGGGATGCTATTTGAAACCTTTAGCAGACATATATTGGTAAATCACAGTGGGAGCCATTAGGATTTGGAGCAAAGCTTTGCCATGCTCTATGAATAACTACTCTGTTTTTGATAAATACAGCTTTTCATTTGCTACAGGGCCCTAGTAGAGAATGAATGTTTAACCGTGGGCCACCAAGTTACCATGCAGCCTGAGCTGCCCTTCATGAACTGGGTGATGTCTGAACCATCAAGCCATAATGTTGTGTGAGCACAGTAGCACTCCATCATCAAATGGAAGTGGTATAGTTGAAATCAGGCACAAACTACTCCTGAAGGCAAAAAGAGTTATTTGAGGAAGTGGACCAAATATCCAAGTTCCCTCATCTGGCTACACTACCTTCTTTCTGCCAGCACATACCTATGGCCTCATGGGGAGCTCTTTATGATCAGCTGACAGAGAGGGAAAGACCCAGGTCTGATTTACAATGATTATGCATAATCAGTCATCAAAACCTGAAAGTATACTGCTATAGCACTATGACCACTTTCTGGGATGTCCCTAAAGGACGGTAGTGAAAGGAAATCCTCCCAGAGGGCAGAACTTCAAGTAGTGCACCTGGTTGTTCATTTTGCTTGGAAGAAGTGGCCAGACTTGTGATTATATACTAATTCATGGGCTGTGGCCAAATGGTTTGTTTGGAGAGTCAGGGACTTAGAAGGAATATGATTGGAAAATTGGTAACAAAGAGGTATGGGGAAGAGGTATGTGGTTAGACCTCTCTGGATGGGAAAAAAAATGAAGATATTTATGTCCCAAATGAATGTTCACCAGAGGTGATCTCAGCAGAGGAGCATTTTATTAATAAGTGGATAAGATGAGCCATTCTGTCGATACTAGTCAGTCTCTTTCCCCAGCTACCCTTGTCATCACCCAATGGTGGTAGGGACAGAGGCTGTGCATGGGTTCAGCGACATGGACTTCCACTCACAAAGGTTGACCTGGCTACAGCCACAAAAACTGCCAGCAGCAGAAACCAATACTGAGACCAAGATATGGTGCCATTCCCTCAGGTGATCAGCCAGCTAGCAGACAGCAGGTTGATTATACTGGCCTATGTCCCTTATGTAAGAGACAATGTTTTGTTCTTACTGGCATAGATATTTACTCTGCATATGGATTTGCCTTCTCTGCACACAATGCTTCTGCCAAAACTACCATGCATGGACTTACAGAATGCCTTATCTACAATCATGGTATTCTACACAGCATTGCTTCTGATCAAGGGAACTTACAGCAAATTAGGTGAAGCAACAGGCCTATTTTCATGGTATTCACTCATCTTACCATGTTCCCTACCATCCTGTAGCAACTGGTTTGATAGAACAGTGGAATGGCCTTTTGAAGACTCATTTAGATTGCCAGATAGATGGCAATACCTTGTGGGCCTGAAACATTATTCTACAGGAAGTGGTACATGTTCTAAATCAGTGTCCAATGTATTGTGCTATTTCTCTCATAACCAGGATTCATAGGTCCAGGAGTCAAGGGATGGAATTGGCAGTGGCACTACTCACTGTTACTTCAAGTTATCCACTAGCAAAATAGTGCTTTCTATCCCCATAACCTTGTGCTCTACTGTTCCAAAGGGAGGAATGCTTCCACCAGAGGACACAACAATGATTCCAATGAACTGGTAGTTAGTATTGCCACCTGGCCACTTTGGGTTCCTCATGCCTTTGAATCAAGAAGCACAGAAGGTAGTTACTGTATTGGCTGGGATGATTGATCTTGATTGCCAAGAGGAAATTGGACCTTACAGCAAATTATGTGCAGCTGTAAGTGAAGGTAAGGAAGAGTATGTCTGGAATATAGGAGACCCACTAGGATATATCTTATTACTGTCATGGCCTATGGTTAAAGTCAATGGAAAACTAAAACGGCCTAATTCAGGCAGGATTACTAATGTCCCTGATCCTTTTATCAGTTTATCATTTTTTCTTTATATTATGCTTTTGTTTCATGTTTCAGGAAATAGCCTTACCACCAAATCATGAAGACATTCTCTTATGTTTTTTTCTAGAAATATTTATCATTTTAGAAGTTTTTATACTTAGATCTATGATCCATGTCAAATTAATTCTGTGTATTGGGTGATGAGTTATACACCCAGATTCATTTATATTTTCCCTTCCAATAATCATTAACCTGCTGAATAAGAGTGGTGTCTTCATTATAAACAGATGGCAGTGTATGTGTAGAGCTATTTCTAGGTTCTTTTTTTCTATTCTCCCTCCCTCCTTCTCCTCCTCCTCCCCTTCTTCTTCTTCATCATCATCATCATCACCAATAGCACTCTTCCTTAATTTTAATTTTATCATTGGTAGTGTAAGTCCTCCTGCTTTTTCATTCTTCTTCATGTTTTTTTATGTTGTCTTTCTAGGTCTTTTGCATTTCTATATATATTTAAAATCAAATTGTCAATTACCACAAAAAACTTCTGGAATTTTTATTAGTATTTTATTAAATCTATAGCTCAAAATGGAAAGAAATGACATTTTATCTAAAGTGAGATTTCCAGGGGTGCCTGGGTGGCTCAGTTGGCTAAGGGTATGACTTTGGCTCAGATCATGATCTCACAGTTCATGAGTTTGAGTCTTGCATCAGTCTCTGTGCTGACAGCTCAGAGTCTGGATCCAGCTTCAGATTCTGTGTCTCCTTCTCGCTCTCTGCCCCTCCCTCGCTCATGCTCTGTCTTTCTCTCTCAAGAATAAACATTAAAAAAAATTTAATAAAAATAAAGTGAGATTTCCATCCTTAAACATGCTATATTCTTCCATTTATTTAATCTTTAATTTTATCAACATGTTTTACAGTTTTCAGTATAGAGGATTTGCATATCTCTCATTAGATTTATCTCTAGATATTTGATATCTTAGTGCTACTTTCATTTGTATTTCTTTTTTCACTTCATTTCTATTTCAACTAGTTTTTGGTTGTAAAGAGAAATTTTTCTATTGTCCCTGTATCCAGTAAACTTGTAAAATTCACTTATTAATAATAGTTACACACAGATATTTTTGGATTTTCTGCATATGAAATCATGTTGTTTGTCATTGTTGCTGCACTGTTGTTGTTTGCTTGCCCTTTTTCTCTAGCTAGTATCTTCAGTAAAATGTTGAATAAAAATGGTAAAAACAATCTTTGCCTTGTTTCTAATCTTACAAGAAAAGTGTTCACTATTTCATCATTAACGCTGGTGCTAGGTCCTTGGTAGATCCTCTTCACCCAGTTAAATATTTTTCCTCCTACTCCTAGTTTGCTGAGTTTTTGTCATGAAAGTGTGTTGAATTTTACCAATTTGTTTTCCTGTTTGTTGAGATGATCATATGGGCTTTCTTTTATTCTATTATTATAGCGCATTCTATTGACTGATTTTTAAATGTTAATTTTTTTAACGTTTATTTATTATTGAGAGACCAAGAAAGACACAGCGTGAGCATGGGAGGAGCAGAGAGAGAGAGGGAGACACAGAATCTGAAGCAAGCTCCAGGCTCTGAGCTGTCAGCACAGAGCCCAATGCGGGGCTTGAACTCACAAACCGTGAGATCATGACCTGAGCCAAAGTCAGACACTTAACTGAGCCACCCAGGCACCACGATTTTCAGATGTTAAAGCAATATTGAAATTCTATGACAAATCCCACTTGTTCAGGATATATATACATATATACACATACATATCATACATGTATATTATAACCTTATACACTATATACCTTAAATATAAATATATAGTTTTATTAGAACTTTTCCATCTATGATAAAAACAGATATTAGCCTGTATTTTCTTTTTTGTATTCTTTGCCAGATATTGATATCAACGTTGAACTGAAATCATAAAATGGATTTAAAAGCATTCACTATTTCTATTCTCTAGAAGAATTCATTTGAGATTTATTTCTTCTGTATGTGTTTGGAGGAATTTATCTGTTATCCATCTATCTGGACCTGGAGTTTTCTTTATTGGATAGTTTTAATTATAGAATTAACTTCTTTAACATATACAAGAATATTCAGATTTGTTTTACTGCTTGTGTAAATTCTAATGTATTTCTCAAGGAATGTATCCATTTTATCTAAGTTGTCAGAATGATTGGCATAAAGATGTTCACAATATTCTTTTGTCATCTTCCTAATATTTGTAGAATTTGATGTGAATTCTTTTTTATTTCTGATAATGTTAATATATGATTTTTGTCTTTTTATCTTCACTAGAGGTTTGTCTTTGCTTATCTTTGCTAGAGGTTTGGCAGTCTTATTAATCTTTTCAAATAACTATCCTTTGTCAATTTTCATGTGTGTATCTGTGTTAAATTTCAATAACACACTCCTTTATTACTTCATTTTTTCTGCATTCTTTAGCTTTAGCTTATGGCTATTGTTTCAGCTTCTAGGGATGGTGCCTTAGATCATTGATTTTCATTTTTTTTCTTTTCTGATGTCTGCATTTAGAACTGAAAATTGCCCTCAAAACATTGCTTTAGTTGTGTCTCACAAGCATTTTTATTAGTATATAACTAAAATGGTTTCTGGTTTATATTATATGGTAATTTCTTATTTGAATTTTGGGTTACTTAGAATTGATCCTTAACTGAGAAACTTTCAGAAATATTATGATGACTAATTTATAATTTAATTCCACTCTAGCCAAAGCACTAGTCTGATTTCAGGCTTTTGATTAGTGTTCTGGCCCAGTATATAGTCTATTTTGGTAACTAATCCAAGAGCACTTAAAAAGAATATGTACACTACAGTTGTTGAGTGTAGAGGTCTACATTTGTCAATTAGTTCAAGTTAGTTGATTATTTGTTATATTTTCTAAATCTTTACTAATTTTTCCTTCCTTGTTCTATAAATCCATGAGAAAAATGTATTAAAATCTCCAACTATGATTTTGTTTGTCTATTGTTTCTTTTAGTTCCATCAATTTTGACTTCATACATTTTGAAAGTATGCTATTAGACACAAATTTAACATTTATTTGTCTTCCTATTAAATTGTCCACTTTATTACCATTAAAACAGCCTTAATGACCAAAAATATTCTTACTTTATTTGGTGAAGGCAATGGAAACAAAAACAAACATGAACTACTGGGACTTCATCAACATAAAAAGCTTCTGTCCAGCAAAAGAAACACTCAACAGAGCTAAAAGGCAGCCTACATAATGGGACAAGATATTTGCAAATGACATATCTGATAAAGGGTTAGTATTCAAAATCTATAAAAAAAAACTTATCAAACTCAACACCCAATAAACAAAGAACCCAGTTATGAAATGGGCAGAAGACACGAATAGACAATTTTCCAAAGAAGACATCCAAATGGCTAACAGACACATGAAAAAGATGCTCAACATCATTCATCATTATGGAAATACAAATCAAAACCACAATGAGATATCACCTCACACCTGTCTGAATAGCCAAAATTAACAATACAAGAAACAACAGGTGTTGGTGAGGATGCAAAGAAATGGGAACCCTCTGGCACTGTTGATGGAAATGCAAACTGGTGCAGCCACTCTGGAGAATAGTATGGAGGCTCCTCAAAAAACTAAAAATAGAACTACCCTACAATCCAACAATTGCACTATTAGTTATTTACCCAAAGGATACAAAAATACACATTCAAAGGGGTGCATGCACTCCAAGGTTTGTAGCAGCATTATCAACAATAGCCAAACTATGGAGAAAGCCCAAATGTCCATTGACTGATGAATGGATAAAGAAGATGTGATATACACACACACACACACACACACACACAGAGTGGAATATTCCTCAGCCATCAAAAGAATGAAATCTTGCCATTCGCAATGATGGGTGGGAGTGGGGGAAGAGAAGAGAGGGAAACAAACCACAAGAGACTCTTCATGATAGAGAACAAATAGAGGTCTGATGGAGGGAGGTGGTGGGAGATGGGCTGCATGGGTAATGGGTATTAAGTAGGGCACTTGTGATGAGCACTGGAATTGTATGTAACTGATGAATCACTGAATTCTACCCCTGAAATCAATATTGCACTGTATATTAACTAAGTAAAATTTAAGAAAAAAATAATAAAATAAAATAAAATAAAATAAATAAAATAGACTTTATCTACATCTGTACTACTAGAATAAACAAGGCCATTGGGGTCTTGTGGCATTATTTGATTAAACGGAGTCAGAATGATGGAGAAGATGGTAAAATTAAATTTTCAAAAGGAAAACCCCCAAATTTAAAAAGCCCTCATAAAAAATTTTAAGATAAAGTCATTAGATTTAGGCCAACGAAAATTTCCAGGGGGAGAAAAAAGCAAAAGATTAATCTAGATAGTAAGCCAATAAAAATCCTCATTCCTATTAGAAAAAAAAATTGGCTTTGTCTGATTTAATAAGGCTTTAATAACCCTCTTTTTGTTAGTACTTCTATGATATATATTTTTAAATTTTATTGTTTCCTACCCACCTTTCCATTTATTTATATAATATGCTCCTATAAATATCAATGGTTGTGGTTTTTAAATCCAGTTTGACAATGTTTGCCTTACTAATTGTATTTCTTAGTCCATTTAAAGTCAATGTATTTACCAATATATTTTAGATAGCTTTAAGATTAATATATTTTGATTTGTATCATCTAGTTTTATCCTTTCCTTATTTTATTTTAAACCAAATATTTTAAATTATTATATTGTTTACTGAGTTATAGTTTGGCTGTTCCTTTCAGCACTTTAAAGATATTCCATTGTCTATGTTGAAAAGGCTGTCATTAATCTTATTGTTGCTCTTTAAAGATAATGGGTTTTTTTTTTTCTGAACCTTTTAAGATTTTTCTTTTTATCTTTGGTTTTTAGCAGATTGACTATGATGTGCCTGGTGTGTTTTCCTTTGTATTTATCTTCCTTATAATTCATTGAGCATCTTGAATCTGTGGGATATCTTCTACCAGTTTAGAAAATTTCTCTGACATTATCTCTTCCAATATTGCTTCTGCCCATTCATTGCCTCTGCCCTGTTTGGGGCTCCAATTATATGTTCTGTTAGACCTTTTTGTTTGTGTTCCACATGTCTCTTTTGTTCCATTCCTTTCTTTTCCCCTTTCTTTTTTGATTCTGCACTTCAGCTTTGGATATTTCTTATTATCCTGGCTTCTGGTTCCCTAGCTCTGTCTTCTGCCATGTCCAGTGTGCTCTTCAATATATTTTTCTGCTAGAAATGTAGTTGTGCTCTTTGAAGGTTGCAAGTTTAGCTCTTCAGGCTCCTTGCCCCATATAGTTTCAAAATCTGGCAAATGCCTTGAGGAAAAGGAAGGTTGTGTATTTGAGGAGGCCCCAATCTCCTTAAAGATTATGGGGTATTTCCCTCTGCCTCTTGAAATTTTCCAAGTAACTGCCTACCTTCCCAGCCTCATGTGCACAGCCCCAAACTCAGAAAAATACCCTATGGCAAGAACTTATCATTTATTTGGGGCTCCTTGAGTTTCCAACCTGTCACACCAGCTCTGTGTGATCTCTAAAGCTTCCTGACTTCTGTTTCCCAGTATTGTCCATCTGAGGGGGCCAGGATTAAACATAGGACTGGTCTTAGAATTAATAAATGCCTCCAGAGTAGAAAACCACTGGCAGCGACCAATTTTCCTCAGAAGGGCTCCATTCTCTCTGGAATCCAAATTATTCTATTCTTTATTGCTAACATGATCTCCAAAGTATTTTAAAATACACTTTTATAATGTGTCTGACTTTTTAAAATTGGACTGCTATCATCTAATCCAGAAGTAGATTCAAAAATCTATTCTTATTTCCCCTTTTTTCTTACTTAAAAAGTGTACACACACACGTGTACACACATTAGCCTTAAAAATGCCTCCACCCACAAGACCCCTGCTCCTTGATATTCATGTTTTTGTACAGTTTCTTTGTGCTTTGACTATGGCTGGACTGTATGAACACAATGCTAGTTTATAAAAGACATCATAGCCTCTGCTTTGGTCTTTCAGATTGCTTGATCTTGAGGAAGTTGGAGAACATCCAAGCAGTCCTGTAGAGAAGTATACATAAACAGTAACAGGCATTCCACCAACAGCCAGTATCAACTTGCCAGCCATGTTGAAAGCAGATCTTCCTGCCCCAGAAAAGACTACATGAGTGTAGTACCAGTTAACATTGTGGCTGCAACTCCATGACAGACCCTAAGCCAGAACCAACCAATTAAGCTTCTCCCAAATTTCTGACTCACATAAAAGCAGAGAATAGAACAGTAGTTACCAGGAGCTGGAGGAAGGGGAAAATGGGGAAATGTTGTTCCAATGGATGGAGTTTTAGTTATGTAGGATAGGATCTCCTGTACAACAAAAGGCCTATTGTCAACAATACTGTATTGTGCATTACAAATTGTGTTAATAGGGTAGATCTCACGTTAAGTTTTTACCACAAAAACAAGAAACAAAGGGACACAAGGAAGTTTTTGGAGGTGATGGACTTACAAGGCTATGCTTATGTCCAGACTCATCAACTGTACACATGAAGTACGAGCAGTTTTTTTTTTATATATATCTCAATAAGGTTGTTTTAAAAAACGAGCCAAGGCGGGGTGCCTGGGTGGCTCAATTGGTTAAACATTTGACTTCAGCTCAGGTCATGACCTCACAGCTCGTGCGTCTGAGCCCTGCATCGGGCTCTGTGCTGACAGCTCAGAGCCTGAAGCCTGCCTCAGATTCTATGTCTCCCTCTCCCATTGTCGGCCCCTCCCCCATAAAATAAATAAACATTAATTTTTTTTTAAAAAGAGCCAAGACAATAAATATTTATTGTTGCTTCAAGCCACTAAGTTTAGGAATAATTTGTTATGAGGCAATAGATAAATTATATTAAGTGTATGTATACACATTCTTTGCACTTTTAAAAAATTTAATGATACATCCTAGAAATTATTCCATATGATTTCAAGATCTTCTTCATTTTTAACAGCTTACAGTGCTATATTGTGTAGTTTATTGAACCATCTCTTTTGAGTGTGCAAATCCCAATATTTTGCTATCAGAAATAATACCAAAATTAATAACATTGTGCATGTTTGTGTTGTCAGAGGCATAGCTTCATGGTAAATCCATAGAGAAGATTGCAGCTTCAATGTGTAATGTATTCTAGTTTTGTTAGATGTTACTGGATTTCACTCTATAAGGTTGTACCATTTTTACTCCCACTGGGAATATATGAGCGTGCCTATTTCCCCATGGTCTTACCAACAGAGTGTTTTATCAAGTTTTAGAACTTTTGCCAATCAGATAAATGAGAAACAGTATCCCTGTGTAGTTTAATTTTCCTTTCTGTAACTATGAGAAAAATAGAGCATCTATTCATTTGTCAAGAGCTATTAATATTTTTGTGAACTGTTCATATGCCTTACCCATTTACCTTTTGAATGTTTAATTCTCTTACTTGATTCTTTTTTTTTTTTCTCTTACTTGATTCTTGAGTTCTTTGTACATTACATATATTAGCTCTCTGTCTATGAGGGAAAATACTTCCTCCCATTTTATCATTTTCCATTTTGGTCTTGCTTATGCACTTTTTATTTCATTTTTATTTTGCTTTACATGATCTTTTAGCCATGTAAAAATTTTGTAATTTTTATGTAGTCAAATTTATTAATTTTTAAGTGCATCTGGATTTTGAGTCATAGTAAAAATAGTTTTTCTTACCCTCCAAATTATGTAGGAATTTATCCATATTTTTCCTAGCACTTGTGAGGATAAATTTTTTACATTTAGGCCTCCAATCTTTTAAGAGTTTATTATCAGTTTACCCTGTGTATAAGTTATAAATACATTACAAATAATAAATACATTATAATAAATACATTAAAAGTCAACCATAGAATGTCAGTGCATAAAACAATAAGTGTTTGTTCCTTATCTATCTGCAATCGGTTAGGTGTCAACTACATACCTCTCCTGACTCATCCAAATAGCTGGGGACGAGTTGATCTGCTCTGGCTTCTAACATCGGCTGGATTCAACTAGAGCAATTAGAGCAATGGGGCAATTATGTCTCATAATCTCATAAAGGCTACCAAGGGCATGTTCTCATGGCAATGGCAGAAACACAATAGAGAAGCCCTAAAGCAGGATCATTCAAGTTTTTGTGCATTATCTGCTGATATCCATCTCATTGGCCAAAGCAAGATACCTGATCAGTTCCAGAGTTCAAGAAGGACGGCACTAGAAAACTATATGGCAAAGGGTCTGAACACAAGAAGGGATAAAGAATGGAGGACATCTACTACATCCTGCAGTCTCCTAGATTCAGTTCATTCTAGACCTCCTCTTATCATATTGGGCTTCTTGAAAGTCTTTATGAGTCTCTCCATTTCCTCATCTCCCAGTTAACCTAGTCCACTGCAATTTGGATTCTTCTTCCAATCTTTCCATTAGACCTGTTTCAACAAGGTTGTCAATAGACTCTAAATTGTCAAATCAATGTGCATTTTTTGGTTCCTATCTTACGTAACAGAGTCTGTTAGTTGAGCATAAATCTAAGTCCTACATTTTGTAGGCAGATCATGTTAGTACCAGATATCTTCTGATTGCCCTCAAGATCCATTATTCACCCCTCTCCTCACTCCTCTCTTCTACTATATGGATTCCTGTATCCTGTGACTTCTAATTGGCTCCAGACTGTGGAAATCCTTGTCAGGATATTGGAGGAAGAAAGGAAAATGAGATCATGGTATTTATTCCCTTGGTTCCATACCTGTGAGGACATCTGGAGGTTGCTGTCTCCCTTTTCATTGCTCTCTCAAGGTGGCCTGCTCCATATGACACCTTCTCTTCCCAATTATGGTGACCTCTCCTTCTCTTCTTGCCTTCAGGCATAGGATGGTGTCAGTCAGCCACTAATTGCCCCCTGTGCCTGAACTACCTCACTGTGGTCTTCCTACATCCCTCCCACACTTATAAAAATAACCCCTGTAGAAATACAAATCAAAACCACACTCAGATATCACCTCACGCCAGTCAGAGTGGCCAAAATGAAATCAGGAGACTATAGATGCTGGAGAGGACGTGGAGAAATGGGAACCCTCTTGCACTGTTGGTGGGAATGCAAATTGGTGCAGCCGCTCTGGAAAGCAGTGTGGAGGTTCCTCAGAAAATTAAAAATAGACCTTCCTTATGACCCAGCAATAGCACTGCTAGGAATTTATCCAAGGGATACAGGAGTACTGATGCATAGGGGCACTTGTACCCCAATGTTTATGGCAGCACTCTCAACGATAGCCAAATTATGGAAAGAGCCTAAATGTCCATCAACTGATGAATGGATAAAGAAATTGTGGTTTATATACACAATGGAATACTACATGGCAATGAGAAAGAATGAAATATGGCCCTTTGTAGCAACGTGGATGGAACTGGAGAGTGTGATGCTAAGTGAAATAAGCCATACAGAGAAAGACAGATACCATATGGTTTCACTCTTATGTGGATCCTGAGAAACGTAACAGAAACCCATGGGGGAGGGGAAGGGAAAAAAAAAGAGGTTAGAATGGGAGAGAGCCAAACCATAAGAGACTGTTAAAAACTGAGAACAAACTGAAGGTTGATGGGGGGTGGGAGGGAGGGGAGGGTGGGTGATGGGTATTGAGGAGGGCACCTTTTGGGATGAGCACTGGGTGTTGTATGGAAACCAATTTGACAATAAATTTCATATATTAAAAAAAAAACAACCCCTGTATAAGTAAACCTTCCTCTAATTATCTGTTTCTTGTTAGAACTCTAATTGATACAGTGTAGCATCATTCATTGCTTCCCTCTCCATCTCAGTATATACTTTTACATTTAGGACTCAGAGGCTGCTCCTTCTACTCATCTAATCACATCCAATAATTTATATTGAGGCAGAGAGGGAGAAAATGGAGAGTCCCTGATCCCTACACTTTGAAATTTTAGAAATTTAGGCATCCTCATGGGAAACAAAAACTCCTAAAACAGAAAGAACTAGCACCCATGTATGCAATATGTGGCTCTCTTTAGACTATGGACCACAGCACTCATGTTTGCCTCCTTCCTGCTTATTTGGCAAATGAGACATGGATGATTTCAGTGGGAAGCTAATGTGATTTCACCCCATCTTGTGAAGACATATTATATTTTGACTCTATTGACCATTTCCTCCTTGAGACTCTCTACTCCCTGGTTCTCTTCCCCTTTATGATCTGTCATTTTAGGTCCACTTTTCTCTGCCTTCCCTTACAGGTTGGTGTTTCCCAATATTCTATTCTTGGACCCATGATCATCCCCTTTGCCACGTTCTCACAAACAATCTTGACCACTTTCAAGATTTAACATTAGACTCCATTTCTTCCTCTGCAAAATGTTGACTTAGGTACAAGTGTTGGGAAAATCCCAGGAGCAGGAGAGGAACTTGGTGGGCCCTGGAGGACTCTTGGTGTACAAAGATACCTGAGCCCCAGGGAGGGGAAGTGATAATAGCCCATGAGTCTGTGCCTGTTCTCTCAGTCCTGCAAGGAGCAGAGGAAGAGCTGAACAATTGAGCTGAGTCTTCTCTCTCCCCAAGCCCAGAAGAATAAGAGATGATCAGGGAGCTGAGAGGCTTCATTTGGTGTCTTGAAAGAGGGTTGAAAACTCCCTGCTGCTATGTTGCTGTCAAAAGGAGTCAAAAATTGGATTTGCAGATAGGCATGGTCTAGACACTATATCACCTATGAGCCCATATAAGAAAAACACTTGAGGAAAGTCTTTACTGTCAAAAAAAAATTTTTTTAAGTCAAAGACTTCAATGTAGAATAATGTAGTGAGTAATAAATACACACTAATTCCTATATATGTACATGTGTGCATTCCAAGATATCATTTTGGCTAAATATGCACATATAGTCAAATGTGCATTGAAAATGAGCATCTGAGAATATATAATCTAAGAAATAAGGATTCTTAAAACAGAAGAGACCTATTGCAGGATAAAGTCTAATAATAGCTTAGATTAAATGTATTAAACTCTCTTAGCAAAACCTAAGTGTCAGGATGGGAAAATAGAAGTAAAAATATTTGAAGCTATCATTTCAGGTTGGGGAAAAGGAAAGTAGGGAAGCAAAAATGTTCTAAAGTCTCATCTTAAGCAGGAGTAGGAAACAGCCAGATAATAACCTTGGTTGGGGGGGGGGGGGGGCGGGAAATTGGCATTTACCACCATTTAATAGTGGTGAAGGAAAGATAGACCCGGTTGAGTACTAGGGAAAGGAACATAATCTTTAATAGAAAAAGATGTGATGCGCGTGCGCACACACACACACACACACACACACACACACACTGGAATATTACTCAGCCATCAAAAAGAATGAAATCTTGCCATTTGCAATCATGTGGATGGAGCTAGGGTGCATTATGCTAAGTGAAATAAGTCAGGGGGTGCCTGGTGGCTCAATCAGTTAAGCATCCAACTCTTGATTTCAGCTCAGGTCATGATCTCACGGTTGTGAAATCGAGCCCCATGTCAGTCTCTGCACTGAGCATGGAGCCTGCTTGGGATTCTCTCTCTCCCCCTCTTTCTGCCCCTCCCCCATGTTCTCTCTCTCTCAAAATAAATAAACATTTTTAAAAATTTAAAGAAAATAAGTCAGTCAGCGAAAGACAAATATCATATTATTTCACTCATATGTGGAATTTAAGAAACAAAACAGATGAACATATGGGAAGGAAAAAAGAGAGAGAGGGAAGCAAACCATAAGAGACACTTAACGATAGAAAACAAACTGAGGGTTGATGTATGGAGGTGGGTGGGGGATGGGCTAGATGATTGATGGGTATCAAGGAGGGCACTTGTTATGATGAGCACTGGGTGCTATATGTAAGTGATGAATCACTAAATTCTACTCCTGAAACCAATATTACACTATATGTTAACTAACTAGAATTTAAATAAAAGCCTGAAAAAAATAATAAACTCCCAAATTTAATAAAAGGGCAAAATAACAATAAATAGCAACCGAAAAATACATAGCAAACAAGCAAAAATAAAGAAAAAGAAAAAGAAAAAGAAAAGCCAGCAGACCACAAAATAAAATTAATAAAAAATAAAAAATAAGATAGAATCCTATAAAAAGTGTAACAGTTGTTATTCAATGTGAATGAGTTGAATGTTCCTTGGAAAAACAAACACCATTAGATTGAGTTAAGTAACATAGTTATAGGGATGCCTGGGTGGCTCATTCTACTGGATGTCAGACTCTTGACTTCAGCTCAGGTCACAATCTCATGATTTGTGGGTTCTAACATGCATCAGGCTCTGCACTGACAGCATGGAGCCTGCTTGGGATTCTCCCTTTCCCTCTCTGTCCCTCCCAGGCTTGCACAGGCACCTGCTTGTTCTCTCTCTTTCTCAAAAACAAATTTTAAAAAACATTAAAAGAAAATAAAAATATATATAAATAGGCTCTTTAGAAGAAAAGAAACAGCATAGTTTAAACAAAAACTAAGAAAAATTGGAGACTGTCAGTGTTGGTACAAAGGCTGACTAGATGACCTAGAAAGATTCCTGCCTCAAAAAATCTAGAATGCTGGATGAAATAAAGAACGTATACTTCTGAAAGCAGAGCTGCGTTCATAAGAAAAAGTACTGGTAATTGCCAGTAGCCAAAAACTAAAGGGAATTGGAAACTAGAATCCTAAGCCTAAACTGATTCTACGGTTGACCTGAGTGGGGCTGGGTGGGGTGGGGGTGATGTGGAGGGAAAGGCCCAATCCTTAAGTAAAGAGCTGAGGTTTTAACACCTGGGGGCAAGATCTGAGCCATAATTCTGCATAAGGCGAAGTGTTGGTCCTGACATACCACATAGAGCCAGAACCCCTGTAGGACCACATCCTCAGTGAAAAGAACAATCAGAAAAATCCAGCCACCAACACCAGGAGACAGAGATACTTGTCTGTCTCAGTCTGTGGTTCACATTTATTTAAGCTTTCTCTCATGTCTTCAATTAAATTTTACCATTTCATCTATGAAGGTTAGATTTATTCCTGTGTATATTATTTTGTTGTTGTCATCACTCTTATAAAAGTAACTTTAAAATTATATTTTCTGTTGCTAGTATAAAGAAACAGCACTCATCTTAAATCCAGCAATCTCACTTAGTTCTCTTACTATTTCTAATAGTTTGTCCATAGATGTGCACAGATTTTTTTATGTAGCTATTCACATTATTTGAAAACAATGAAAATACTGTTTTACTTTCTAATTTTTAAATCTCTTCTTTTTTTACTTTTTTCAACTATAACTGGTTGGATTTCCAGTACAATATTTCATAATATAATGGATGTGTTATTTCTTTTCTTATTCTAGGCTTTAAAGGGATGCTTCTAATGTTTCACCATTGATAATAATACCTTCTACAGGTTTTTGGTAAACATTCTGTTCTCAAAATGCATGATCAATCACCAGCCCCAGCCTGGAGAGGACAGCCACTGGTGAGCCTCTCACCCATGCTGCTTTGCTTTTCACCAACACATCCTTCTCTCCTAGGTAAATGGAGGGAGAGTCCTCCAACCCTCACAGTCAGCTGGTGGGTTTCCTGGTTCTATACAGTGGTCCATAGTAGCATGCCTACTTCTCCAAACCTTTTGACCCCTTCTTCCACAGGGAGTTCTGACATATCTATTTCACTTCATGGGGCCATCACATTCATCTAGTTTTCAAGATTATTCCATAAGCTACTAGAATCACTTTTCAGGGCTCTTGCAGGATTGTGAAGTCCTATGTCATAGGAGAGTGATCCCATGTCAACAAATTCTCCTGCAAAGAGTTTTATGTTCTAGCCCACAGGATCTACTTGCAGGCACACTCTCCCAGCCCCTGCCCAGGGCACATTAGCCAGGCCCCAGTGAAATCCCTATCTTCTCAGCAGACGCAACAGTTGCCCAGTGGGGTCACATGGAGGTTCGACTCTCATTCTTTTTCTAATGATAAGAAGGGAAGAATAAGGTACCTACTAAGGAAGTCAAGAATTTCTACTTGTAAGACATCTGCCTCATTTGAGACATCTGCATATTCTTCAAGCAAGGAGGGCTTCTATCTTCTAGCAAGAGGAAATAGCCATTTCTGTTTCAGAGGAAAGTGGAGGTTTAGGGTTTTCCATTGTATTCATCTATATATTCCCATTCTGGATCTCAGGGGCTCAAATCTGTGACTTTGGCACAGGAGACTCATCAAGCTGAAATTCAGCCTTCTCCAAAATTCTTTCCATCTCACAATTAAGTCCTGGGTCTTGTCTTCAGTTTTGTTTGCCCTTCTGTTGCAGGAGATAAAGTCTCTTTCTAGGTGCAAAGGAAGCACTTTGACTCACACTTTGCTTTAAACTGGTGATTGGTGGCCCTGATCCTGCATTTTCTCTCTTTAAGGCATCAATAGCATTCTGCAACAGCCACTCAATTTCACATTCTTATAAGTATTAGCTTCCCAGTATCTCTCAAATAGAAGATATTCTATGAACCAGTTTATCCTCTTCACCTGAACCCTGCCTCTGTTCAGCACAGGTGATATCTTAGCAATTTACACTATTGGCACATGCCTGGGGTTGAGGGGGCTCTTAGCACTGTATCCAGCACCATGATGGGGTCCTATTGCCAGCAAGATGGTAAGTGACCCAACGCCAGAATGTCATCCTTAGATTCTCCAGGCAGCAGGTCTTAGAATGGGTTCCCTATGTTCAGAGTCTAAGGCAAGCAATTGGGTGTATGTGATATGTGATATAAATACTCTTAGGGGAAAAAAACACACACATAAGGGGGTAAGAAAAGCTAGACAGATTTGGCAAAAGAGGAATGTAGTCTCAGCTGAATTCTAGTCTTGCACTGATCCATGGAGATCACCAAAGAGGTCCCCCCTCTTAAGGAAAGTGGGTGGTCTTTTGTATCCCTGTGTCAGTCACTGTTAGTCCTTGGCTGTGAGTCACCTCACAGGGAGGGGAATATAACCTCTTGGCAATAAGTCTTGTGTCAGTCAAGAGCACTTCTCTGGCAACAGGGAACTTGAGCCATTAGCTGCCACCACCAGTGAAGCTGGAGGATGGATGCACCTGTCCAGTACAGAGGATCCAGGTAGAACATTATAGCACCCACTGTGCTCCTGAACCTTTAAACAATGTCCTGGGAAACTTCCACTTAGTGGTCAGCAAATTATCCCATGTTATCAGAACTTTCCCTCTGCCTCCTAACCCTATTTTAGTCAATAGCCCACTTCAGCTTGGACTGCTGTCCCCACCGTTCCACTGAGGCTGCCCTTGTTAACACCATCAATTACATGTCTCTATGCTGCCCAAACCTGTAGTCACTTCTCTGTATTTACCTTACTGTTCTTCACTCAGTGGCTTTTAGTACATCTCTTACATACCTCTTCTATCTCCCTGCTTCCTAGGATTTAAACACCATCTGTCTAAGAATGATCGCCCAATCCAGATCTCTGGTCCTTGTCTCCCTCTGGAATTCCAGACTCATATATCCAGTTGCTTACTGACATGTCCAGTTGAATGTTTAATAATCATGAGATATTACAAACTCTTGATTTCCCTCCTCTTCATATCTCCTCCTCCTCTGTCTTCTCATTCTCACTCAGGTAAAAAAAAAAAATTAGGAGTCATCCTCAACTCTTCTATTTCCCTCACCTTCCACATTAGATCTTTCAACAAGCCTGTCAGCCCACCCTACAAACATATCCCAAATTGGCCTTATTTCTTTCCATCTGTACTATGACTGCCATAATCTAAAACACCATCTTCTCAACTTTGGACTACACGTGTGGACTTTTCCCTGCTTCTGCCCTTGCCCTTCTACAACCCACTCTCCACCAGCAGTGGAGGGATCTTTTTAAGGCACAAATCAGAGCATGCCTTTTCCCAGCCTAAAACTCTCCAATGAGTTTCCATCACCAAAAGACAAAATCTAATTCCTTATTCAGGTTTGCAAAGCCATGGAATATCTCTCCAGCCTTATCTTCTGCCTCTCTGCCACTCTTTCCTGCACACTCACATCTCATTTCTCTTTGTTCCACAGACATACCAAACTCATTCCTGCCTTAGGGTCTTTGCATGAACTGCATCTTCTACCCACAATGCTCTTTTCTGGCTGGTCCCTTCTTATCACCAATGAGACAAGACTCAAATGTTACTTTGGAGAGGTCTTCCCTAACCACCCAATCTAAAGCAGCCAATGAGTCATTCTCTTTGCATAATGCCCACTACAATTTAACGTTGATGGATTAAGTGATTGGCTGATTGGCTGACTCCCTACCCCAGAATGTAAGTTGTGGCAAAGCAGAGACTCTATCTATTGGTTCCAGACCATTTCTCTCCTTTAAACCTAATCATTTGAGATGTGTGCCTTGCAAATCTACCACTTCTTCCCTCTTGTTGTTGCTCACATCTCTCATCCTGAAGACCCTTTCATTCACTGAAACTTTCAGTACCTGCCCCAGTTTTCCTCTCCTCCCAACTTCCAGCATCATTCTCAGTGATGACTTGTCCAGGTGAGCCATCTATTACCCTGACTTCCTGTCCCTTTGAGCTCCTCACCTTTAGTGAATTTTCTCTCACTCTATCTGAGCCATCCATCTACAGTGACACCATAGACCTGATCAGCACCAGAATTGTTCCTCCTTTAAATTGTGAATACACTCTTACCAAGACCAGACCACAAGCTCCTATTCTTCAAGCACTGTGGCTCAACACTGCCCTCCCCACAAAAAACCAAGTAGCAATCAAGACTCCAAACCATTGGACCCATCACTTAATATTTATCAATCCTGTTCTATCTTATTTACTTATTGACCTTGGATTCTATGATTTATTATAACTATTATAATCTCCCTCAACTATATTGTCCCTCTCCCTCCATATCATTCTTTCCTAGAAAATCCACAAGTCTGGATAAAACACAATATATTGTCATGAACCTCAAATTCATACACAAAATAGCCCAGCAATTCTTGGCATTTTTCAAGGAAGTTAACTTATTCTTCACATTTTTTCCACCACCACCACAACCCCTCTGATCTTTCATCTGATAACCTGGTTTTTTCACTTCATAAGAAAACACAAGTCATCAAATAAGAGCTTTCTCTTCCATTCCTATCACATCCTGGCATCTTCTTCCTTCCCATCCCAAGGGATAACATATCCCACCTTTTCTCAAAAGGCCTGTTCATTCATGTGTAGTCTGGATCCCCTTTTACTGTTATTTAATCAAGAACCATGTTACTTTTGTTACCACCATTCTCTCTGGTATCATGAGTCTCTCCTCCACTGGCTCATTCCAGCAGCATAAAACACACTTTAACATCCCCTGACTTAAAAATGAAACTTTCCCTTGTGACATCATGCCCTCACTACCATCCCATTTTTGCTGTTACCCTTTGCTATGAGGTGTAGTAACTCTGTCTTTGTTTCCTGTACTCTGATGCATTGACATTGGGGGCCTTGTCAAGCCTGAAGGGACTACTCCTTCCAGAGCTAGCCAATACCTAGAGATAATAGATAATTTACCCACAAGTGCAGTTTTCAAATACAAACCAACCAATCCAGTGTGTACACCTCAACCAGCTCCTTTATCGGGCTCTCACACTCTAGGCCATTATCCCCCTGCCCTAATGACCCCAGGGCCAGGGACCAGACAATTAGGAACAGTCCCAGTGCCCTGGAGCCTGCTGAAATTATTCGAACTAGCCAATCCTAAACCTGATTCCCCTGTTTTGCTCATTCCTTCCTGTGGAAACTACAATAAAGATTCTTGCCTCAGCTCCCCTCTCCTTCTGCCTCCTGACCAAACTCTGGTGCATCCCTGTGGGGCCCCTAATAGCATAACTAACAGACTATCTTTTCAGTGACAATTGTCTGCTGATCTGTTGGCCTTACTATACCTCAGATTTTCTATTTTTTGAAACACTAGTCTTCTTGAAAGTATGGCTCATAGACTTGTCTTTCATGCTTATCCCCCATGCCTCAACCGTCCAGTCTGGTTTCTGCTCCCATCAGGACACTGAAGTTACTCTTACCAAGGTTACCAATGACCAGAAAATTCAATGCTGCCAAACAAAATAGGCATTTTCTGACCAGCCATTAATTCTTTCAATAAGTATTTATTGAACCTCTCTTTTGTGACAGGCGCTCAGACTTCAGCAGTAAACAGGTCAGATAGGACCCAATCCCCAAGGAGCTTACACATAAGAAAGGCAAACACACAATGAGCTAGTGTAACAGTGTTAAGGCGCACTTAACAGACAATACTCCTGCTGTCTTCAAATGGGCAACTAAGACCCCAAACTGAGGATAAAGGGGAGCAAAGTACCTTTCCTTCTCAAGGTAGTTGCAGTCATCAAGAGGATCAGTTACTTCACCACAACCTACCAAAAGGAAGTGGCAGCACCCCAACCCCCGACCCATGCCTCTGCACTGGTGAGATACAGGCATGGAGAGGGGGGAGAAGGGGAAGACTCAAGCCCAGAGTGACTGCCTAATGGAGAGCATCTGTAGATTCTAAGAGGCTTATCTATCTCCTCCCTATGTGGGCAGAAAGGGTGTGCTTTCCAATCAAAGCCAAATAAAATAAGGGCTCCAAAATAACCTGTCATAGAGATTGGGATTGCCAGCAAGGAGAGAATGTCCTTTCTCCTTGGAATGCCATCTGGATGAGCTGCAGAACCTTGTGGCTCAATCTGGTGTTGCTAAGGGAGTTCCCCAGGAGAGAATGACCAGTGTGTTTGAGACTAAGCGCCAACACAGAGAATGCACACGTCACACCCAGTGTTTCTTGAAGGAGGGAGGCTGACAAGAGTAGCTCCCTCAGCAAAGTCAACTGATTTTCCCAAATTCATCAGATACTCAATGGCAGAACCAAGACAGGATTTCTTCCAAGGGGGCAGGGGGACCACGAGGGATGGGGAGTAAACCATTGTAAATGTGGACAGTTTATAGACTGGGACTGAGGACATAAAGGAGAAAGTTTCTCAAGAGCAGAGTGAGCTACAATCTGAGATTTCAGGGTCCTAGGGAAAGACCTTGCCCACCTGCCTTGACCGATGAAGAAACTAAAGCATCCTGAGATCCTTCCTTAACACCATGTTCACAGATAGAAGGGTGCAGGGCCCCTGTCTGTAGAGGTAAAGGATTCAATGAAAATCAAGGAAAGGGCCCAAAAAGGGAACACTGGGGATACCAAAGGAAACTTCCACTAGTTTACAAGTCTAACTTGGGTGGCGCCTGGGTGGCTCAGTCAGCTAAGCATCCAACTTCAGTTCAGGTCATGATCTCATGGTCCGTGAGTTCAAGCCCTGCATCAGGCTCTGTGCTGACAGCTCGGGGCCTGGAGCCTGCTTGGGATTCTGTGTCTC
Organism: Panthera uncia; assembly: GCF_023721935.1. Classification (NCBI taxonomy): domain Eukaryota; kingdom Metazoa; phylum Chordata; class Mammalia; order Carnivora; family Felidae; genus Panthera; species Panthera uncia. Next base: position 81,651,900 of record NC_064808.1, on the reverse strand, counting down.
CCTCTGTCTGCCCCTCCCCTGCTCATGCTCTGTCTCTCAAAAAATAATAAATGTTAAAAAAAATTAATAAAAAAACAAGTCTAACTTGGGCTCACCATGCACCACACTGTCAGTATGAGGACAGAGGTTCCTTTACCACCCAGGAACAGCCTGGTTTCTTCCTAAAACCTAAACACAAAGGGTCTTGACCCAAGAAATCAGTAGTTTCTTCAGGTTTATGAAGCTTATAGTTTGCTTACCACATGGTCTTTCCCCACCTTTCTTTGTCACTGTAATTTAGCTGAATCTCCACTAACAAATGTATTGGTTTTGCTCAGTAGGGTTCCAGAGTCTCATCTACCAGACTCGGGTCTATATAACCTCACAGGGAGAATACAGGTATCCGGGGACTGGGAAATGTCCATCTGAAAGGAGCTTAAGGGAAAAAGTGTGGGACCAGGACTAATGTCTGAGGCCTCTTATTTTCTAAGCAATATCTTGCTGCCTTAAAGTCTTTGTGGAATGAGGAGTGGTATGGAAGGGTGGGAGGAAATGAGGGAATAGGAGAGGAAGTGGCAGGGTTCGGGAGGTGGAAGGAGGGATGGAGGGGAAGGGGAAGAGAAAAAAAGGGACATTGATTGGTTGGCTCATTTGTTAGTCCTCACCCTCTCATTCCTGTCTCTGAAAGATAAACACCTATTTTACTTAAGCCATAAAGTTACCATGAGCACCAAATGTGAAAGACTTGTTTAAAGCATGGAGCACTGGGTCAACATGAAGTTAGGGCTAATTTTAAAAACACATTGAAGTCCCTAAAATAACAGAATATAACACAAAGAAGGGCCTCCTGACCTAAGCTATTTAATTTTTCCTCACTACTTAATTCTTTTTTAAACTGAGCTTTGCCACAGAGCTGACAAATGTAACAGAAATGTTTGTTTCAGCTTGCAAGCTCCTCCTGTCACATTCACAGGGCTAGGAGAGGATTAAGGGGACTGCTGTGATTTATAGACTAACCTGGAGAAATTGAGCAGCTGGACTTTGCCAGGGTGGGTTTGAGCAATGTTGCCACTCTCATGTAAATAAGAGACTGAAAAGTGACCATCTATTGCTTTTTTTTTTTAAGTTTCTTTATCTTATTTATTTATTTTGGGAGGGGAGAGGGGAGCGGCACAGACAGAGAGCCCAATATGGGGCTCGAACTCACAAACCGTGAGATCATGATCTGAGCCAAAGTCAGACACTTAACCGACTGAGCCACCAAGGTGCTCCTCATCTATTGCTTTTGAAAATTAAGACCAGAGTCTGTAAGAAGTATCAAAAAGATTTTCATTATGGCCTTCTAAGAAAAAGGGAGGGCAGAGGAAACCAAAGGGAAACTAGGTAGGAATGCAAAACTGTGACTAGTAACTGAGGCCAAAGCAAGTTACATAGATACTAGATTCTCTAGCATCACAGTCCCATCTCATGACGCTCAGGGAATCTTATATGGAGACTTTTTATACCATGGCAAATGTGTTTAAATTTGTAGATGGCCCTGTTTTTGTTTTTGCTTGGGTGGTGGGTTGTTTGTTTTCTTCACTTAGGACTCTGAGCATAAATAGGGATATCATGGTATTGCCTCCAACCTAAAGACCCAGTGAAATTAAAAATATGCATCCTAAGAGTTATAGATGCTAAGAGTTGATAGATAACGAGAGTACTGCAGAGATAGAACACACGGAAGGATACCAAGAAACAGGAAAGATGGTGGGTCAACGCAGGGAAAGCATGCTGATTTAGGCAGTCAAATCCACCAAATCACCCCTAGGGATGATGAAATGAGATGTGGAAGCCTGCTAATCCTTTCAAGTGAAAGGAAAGACATAATTCCGGTACAGAGGAGTCATGGCACCACCGACTCCTGTATGTGACATTTTGCCCAGGGCCAGCCTCCATCAGAGAGAGGGCTCAGTTAGACAAAGATGGAATGAAACAAACAAAAAAATGATCTTCACATAACTGAAAAGTCACATATTTTCTCCTAGTTTATACAGCTCTTGGGCATTGTAAAAACAAAATCTACCAAATTAAAGAACTTTATAGGTTATTAGACCCTGAGCTAGCTACCCCTTTTAGTTTTTGCTCAAATGTTATCTTTCCAAGAAGGCCTCTCGGGATGATCTATTTTAACTGCAACCAACAGCCTCCCTCTGCACGCCACCTGCCCCTTATCCTGCCCTTTTTTTTTTCCAAAGCACTTATCACCTTATTATATTCTGCACAATATTCTTTAGTATGTTTTTAATTTTTTTGATGTTTATTTATTTTTCAGAGAGACAGAGTGTGAGCAGGAGAGGGGCAGAGAGAGAGGGAGACACAGAATCTGAAGCAGGCTCCAGGCTCTGAGCTGTCAGCACAGAGCCTGACGTGGGGCTTGAACTCACAAACTGTGATATTATGATCTGAGCTGAAGTCACATGCTTAACTGACTGAGCCACCCAGACACCCCTATTCTATGTAATATTCTTATTGCAATAATTGCTTATTCTCAGTCTCCCCACCACTAGAATAAAAGCCCTAGAAGAATAGAAACCTTATCTATTTTGCTCACTGACAGATTCCTATTGAATGGAACAGGGACTCACATGTAATATAACCTCAGTACATATTTGCTCAATGAATGAAGTTGGTCCTTAATCTCCAAGCCTCAAATCCTTCCAAAATCAGGTTGAGCCATGAGTTTAAAAATTTAGGATTAATTAGGGAGATCTAAAGCCAGAGGTGAGATTAGAAAAGATAAGAAAATACTTCCTAAGTATAAATAAAAATTAGAAAATAAACTTTTTTAGCAAATGTTTATTTATATCAAAATACAAAACATTTTTGAAGCAGAGTAATGTTACATGAGGAGCAATTAAATACTAAACTTCTTTTAATTACTTTAACTTGCAACACTCCCAGGATACCTTCACTGGCTACACATCTTGTCGTTCGATGTGCACTTTCTCCTCTTTTTGTTTGCTTATGTACGTGTTTGCTTGTTTCGATTTTAACTCACTATATGAACATGCAGTGTTACTGGCGATGAGTTGGTTAGTATCCAGCAAGCCTGAAAATACCAGCGAGTGGAGCCTGGCATGGCAGCCTGAGCCAACACAGGCTGCAGACCTTCTCCCTAATCTAGTTTGGGGTGTCACTCGGTTTTTTAACTGGCAAGAGTCTAAGGCCAAAGGGTCCTTGGTAGCCAGGGTGGGCATTATTGCTTAGGGCCACAGAGTGGGCGTGGCTTAGGGGTCCTCTCAAGCAGGTCTTCCTTATGGATTGGGAAGAAGGAGTAGGACAGCCAATTGGAGCCCACCTGGAGGGTGGCAGCTAGAACAGGCCCAGGTCTAGGAATGGAGGACAAGGAGGACGCCCCTTCCCCAAGAAAGCAAACAAGAACTAGAAAGAAGAAAAGCTCCTCCCCATCTTGGCAGTCTGTGATTTTGTAGTTAGAGGTACCTGCCCCTTGGATGGGCTTTTTATAGATGCTTAGTGTCTGGAGATTTTGAGGGAAAAGCACCTGGTTAAGAGTGTAGCTGTTTCCATACACCTCCATTCCCTGACAGAGAGGAAAGGGAAGGAGACAGGAAATAAGGGAGAAGACACACTCCCCCTCTCATTCATTACAACCAGCCCACTCCCAGAGCCAACCTGGGTCTCCCTTTCAGACCCCCAGTTAGTGCATTCACTTTGGCATTGTGCACCCATAAGCACTCCCACACACACATACAAACTCACATGCACACACACGCACACATACACACACACACGCACACACACACACACACACACACACAAATGCCTGGTTTCCCCTCAGAGTCTACTCAGGAAGCAGAACGGTGTCCCATCTTCATCATTATCCTCTGCTCCAAGGTGTCCCCTTGGCTCACAGGTCCCCAAGACCCAGCCCCAGGCTTGGCACACGCTGGCATTCCCAGGCTTTTGAGAAGAGGGTGAGAGAGCAGGAAGTTCACCAGAGACAGGATATACAGAGTGTAAATATGTTCATATAAGGCTTTGGTACAGCACCGATTTAATGTTCTTATAGTCTGATTTCTAAGTTGTCTCTTAGAAGAAAAAAAAAAGCTTACTGAAAAAATAGTGTTTTTATTTACTTTTGAGTTACATACCTGAAGTTCAAAAAGTAAGCCTCTAGTTGCCATTCAATTTCACACTTAAAGGTGTTCTGTGTGCAGCTGTACAATTTGTTGGTTTGTCTTTAATAATTAACCAAAGTCAGCCAACCAATACCATGAAGTCAGCTGCCCATGATAACTGACTTTAACCAGTCCATACATAAAGAAAAGAGAGGGAGAGAACACAAAACCTACCCCATGTCTCCCACCCCAAACCCCTAGGGAAAAAAAAATAAAATAGAAGACAAAATACAGCAAGATTTAAGGAACCAGTGGGACGAAGGAGGTTCAGTCCAGCTGGCCTCTTCAAGAACAGCACCATAAAGCACCCTAGCGCAGTTATGTTGTAATACTTGACATTCAAGAAATGGAAACGAGGTTTGAATGGTCTTCACAAGAAGACCTGGCATGGGTGGGGAGTAACTCCCAAAGAAAGCTGAAGAAGGAAAAAAAAAAGAGTTTGAAATGAGAGCAAGAACTCCCATGACGAAACTGATAGTCACATCCAGATTCATCAGAAAATAACTATACAAGAGGCTACTGGGCATCTGGAGGTATGGAGTTTTTAAGAGGTCTTGGGGGGGCTGCATTGGGACCCCTCCCCTCCCACTGCCTAGCCACCCCCACCCTCTGTGTGTCCACAGACCACTGGGTGAAACAGGGAAAAGAAACTCATACAAAATGGCCTCCAGGTGTGCGATGGAAGAAGTATATCCAGGATGACAGAATCTCTCCTGATGGAAGAGAAAAAGTTGAAGGTGAAGGGAACCAAGCATCCCTGACAGGAAGCAGGATGGTTCCTTCAAGTCAATGGCTGTGGAAAAGGAGCAACTGGGGAAAGCACATGCCATCTGTGCCCTCAGTTTCTGGCCCCACAGACGGTAGTGTGGAAATTAAATATGAATGAGACATTAAGACCTTTTGCGATTGATGCATACGACTTGGTAAATGGAGCTTTGAACTGCTATTCCTCCCTAAACCAATGATTTCATCTAAAGTTCCAGCAATCAAGATCATTCTATGAAGTGTCCCCTTCCAGTTCCTGGACACTGCACTGTGGTTTACTAAACAATAGCAGAGACCCCCACAGTCTGGCATTGTGGATAATCCCTTACCTTATGGACAGGAAGAGCACTGTGTAGTTCTCCTGTTCCCCCGCCTCCCACTTTTTATATTGTAAGAAGTGGCGCAGCATGGTCACCTACAGCAAAGAGGAGAAGAAGGGCCTAACAAAAAGCCAAAGAGCAACAGACAAATTCCTCTTCCCCAAGCTCCTGGTTGATAATAAAGGGGGAAAGGATATGACCCACCCCAATCTGTGGGTGAGCAATTCTCAATGACTTGGTCTACTCCAAGCTCTTGTTCCATGTAGCAGACAGAGGTAGCAGAAGAAAACTCCACAGGTTCCGCCACCAGCTACCGAAAGGGAAAAACCAAAATTCAATATCCCTTCCACCATATGGGAACCAAGGATAATGGCACAAGCATATGGAACAGCTCAAGTTCCCAGCAGGGGCTATGAGCTTCACAGGCCTAATCAGAGCACCCATCCCACCAACTTGTCCCATGAACTGAGAGGTTCAAAGACAGGAGATTTTTATTCCATATATAATCAGATCTCAACCCATTTTGCTCCATGTGCCTTTGTGAAAGGCTCGTTCTTCAGAGAAATTGGAGATCTACACTGGGCTATCTATCCTTTCCCCCTCTAAGGTCTACCTACCTTTTCACCATCTTTCTGAGGGCTTATGGCCAGGATTGTGGAAAAGGTAGAGGTAAGCATTACATCCTCTCCCAAGCTCTAAAATTTCAAGGTAGGGGCTATGTCCCTTGTCGTCACTTTTCCTTCCATAAATGAAGAGTCCAACTGGAGGTTAAAGAATGAAATGGGAATGTGCAGGTGACTTTTGACCTTGTGTACTTTGATGCTGCTGAGGATTCTAAGGATCAAGACTTGAGTATAATGTGAGAAGAAGTAGAGTTTTAGAGTAACTGCAGATCTAGCGATGGTACTAACCCTCTAAAGGGCCTGGGATGTTAAAGTGACATATTCTGCTGGTTGCATGAGTACCAGAAATGGGACAGGATCTATGTAGAAAGAAAGGATGACTGATTTAAGAGTCAAAAAAAAAAAAAAAGAAAAAGAAAAAAAGAAAGAAAGAAAAAACCAACAATGCCAACAATGGAAAGCACTCTGTGTGAAGGCTTGGGTAGGTTAGAAGGTGGAGGGTGTGAGTGGGAAAGGACAGAGAATGTGCTGCTTTGTCTCTTGCTCAACCTCCCTGAAAAATCTTACTAAGAAACATCCGGCTGTATCCTTGGCCTCCCTGGAAGACTGCAGAAAAAGTTAGTCAAGGGTGGACACATTACCAATTGGACTCGGTATTGGAGCACTTCCAGTTCCGCAGACAGAGCCCATTTTCCTTCAGTGTCCTTGGAACATGAGAAGTGTTTTGAACAAGTAATCCCAGGGATTCTATGACAGTGCCTGAGTGAATGGCAGAGCCCTATAAGGTTCACATTATAGGGCCAGGAGTCAGACTCAAACTCCATCCCAACCTACTCTTCCCACAATACCCCAAAAATGTAAGAGAGCCATTCCAGAGGCTGAGGCATCTGAGTCCCTCTAATGACAAAAGCTCTTAGATAACACGACACTTTGGTTGGGGAGGAGGGGTTAGTATTGCCTTTTTTTAGTTGATGAGCAGGATGAGAGCAGAGAGATTTCAGCCACAAGTCTCTCCTGGCTGCCTGTACCATCTGGCCCTTTACCAGCTTCAAACACAACACTCTGAGCTCTTGGCAAGTCAGAAGAAAAAGCTAGCACCCAAGAGACAATTGTTGAGGCTGCAAGGTGCAGAGCCCTTGCAGCATATGTGAGGTCTTGAATTCTCAAAGAGGTATACTTCAGGCCACACAAAGTGTCCTGCTCCAATGCAAGCGAGCTCCCACTCTCCAAAATCTCCAATTGTGAGTGAAATTCTTCTAATATACTGTTCAGCTCTGTAAGTCCCAGGCCAGGTGGAGGAGGTTCCACCCAGCCCCATCCTCCCCATCATGCCCAGAGTTCTTCTCTCACACCTTATCCTCCCCTCAGTGTCACAGGATTGGACCATTCCATTTTCAATGACACCTTATTTTCCAATTAAAATAATAACTGAAAAAGCATATATGATGTATTTATACTAGATATCACATTCACACTAGTTCCAAGAATCTGCAGCAAGAATGACCAGGGTATTGTTCTCCACAACTGAGCCCATACAGTCAGCCTGGCAAAGCTCTCTCAAGATGCCTCCCTCTCACTGCCACATCTTCCAGGAGTGCTTGAATCAAGGTGCTACAACCAGAACAAGTACTGCTGTAAGCCTGCAGGTAATCACAACCTTCTCCTTTCTAAGGCTGCTGAGCCAGATTCCTTCAGAGGAACTGAGTACCAACCCCAGCAGTAAGAGGAGAGATTCACAGTCTTCAGCTCCCCATCTTCACTGCATTAAGCACCTGTGCCAAAGCGTTCAAGCCTCTGTCCTTTCCCAGTGACAAGAGACACTGGGTCCTGATTCTTTGGGGCTATCAGATCCAACAGCTTCCTGACAACCTTCAGTTCACTTGTCCTTTCTGCAAGTGGATTATTTGTTTTGTTATTTTAAAAAATTTTCATATACACACATTTCCATCAGAAAGACCCAAGCTACTCTGAACAGTGTTTCAAAGGAAAAGAAGCATAGAGGAAGGATAGGGAAGGTGGGGGCATCAAGGCATGAGCTAGTATTCCAGACCACCTGGGGAAGACGGTCCTGCTCAAAACATCTCTAAGCACAGGTACAAAAATAAAGCAAACTATGACTTCATATAGATATATAGATATATAGATAAGCTAGCTAGATAGACTTTATATAGGTTTTCTGTATATTTATATATGTGTGCCGAGGGCATGAGCCCCACTCCTCCTGCCCAGCTTGAGTCTCCTGTCCTACCACTTCCCACTCCCCAGATGCCCCACTTGCCTGAAGCTTCCCACACTCAACTATTACATCTGATCCTTGTACCCACCCTCCCCTTACATAAGTTTCCCTCTCCTTAAAATAGAACAAATTTTATGTACTTATATAATTTTATATACAATCTCCATAAAAAATACACTAAAGATGGTATATTACTAATTTCGCCCTCCTACCTAAACAGAAGTTGCCTATCAAAGAGTCAACCAAAAAGAGGGTCATCTAGGCCTGATGCTACTCAGGCAAATTAGTGTGTCCTTACAAACCTATACATACACACACACATACCACACACCACACACATGTACCCCAAACCACCAACACATCCCACACCACACACACCACATACCACACACACACACACACACACACACACACACACCACAAACACACCTAACAAAAACATCCATATTGCATCATAAACACACACCACACACCCACACACCACCAAAACACACCACACCCATTCACACCCACACACATACAGCACACACACTCTCACACCCACACATACCCTTACTTCCTAAGCCCAGGAAAGGAACACAGACTAGATAGCTGGCTGGGGCTGGCGACCAAGGAGATGGTCTGGCAACTGCAGAGGGACAGGTGAGACAGCCCCATTTCTCTGACCCAGCCAGGACACTGTCTACTCATGACAGACCTCTCATTGTTCATAGTAGGCAATATAAATATTCATTGATAGAATGATTGACAATTGCCTTCGAAGGATTGTACATAACCATGAGGGGGGTTACTCCCCTCCATCAGAAATGAAGTTTTATAGGTGTCCTAGGACCAAAGGAAGCAAAAAGCCCCTAAGCCCTCATCACCCCTGAGGAGGGTCAACGTTTGCCCCTTTCATCTACTACGTGAAAACCTCACACATCGCCCAAAAGCATGCTTTCAGTATTTCTAAGGCTGAAAATGTAACCACGCCTCCCAGCCCAAACTGTCTCCCCTCCCAGATTCCCTTCCCTACCCAACCACCTCCCCATCATAAACCATGCACAAGGTCAGGATCCCTGGAGCCATAAAGAAGTGGGGAAGGAAAGACCTAACTGGTATGTATATGGGGTGGAGGTGGAAAGCTTGCCCTAGTTCCTAAAATGAATCCAGGAAATCCAGGAAGAGGTGGGAATGGCAGAGCACACTTCTTCAAGACCAAAAAGAACATTAGGCCCAGACAGCCATTCACGTTCCCATCTAGTGGAAAGGCAAACAGCCAAGGGACCAGGGATAGGAACTGAGAATTTGTACCACTCTAACTCCCCAATCTAGCTCTCCCAGCCAGTGCTCCAAAACTGGCAATTATTCTATCAGCCCTATACAGGAGCCCTAATTGCTATTACATAACCACCACAGAAGGGAATACCTACATGATTTCAACTGCTGGCTGTGGTCCGACCCAAGTATTTATTAATCAAGATACTCTGACTCTTCCTTCTATAAGGTGTGGTGAGCCATTAATGATATGTGCACTAATGCTTATTTTTTCCTTATCTTACCCAGAAACCCTTAGGTTTAGGTCTGTCTTTTTGGATCAGACTTAATCTATTGGGAATTATTTGATCAGCTTAAAATGAGGTTAGAAAACACTTCTACCCTCTCAGCACCCCCAAACACAGAACATCTGGTGGGGATGTTATATTTGTTCATGAAAGACTTATTTGAAAGTACAGATGGTGGGGGGAGCCAGAAATAAAGGATTGGACCAGTGTAGTTTCACAACTAGTCTGAGGGAGGGATGGCAATGGATACCCCTCCCTAACCAAACATCAAGGTGCTAAGAGGGCTGAAGTCCAACCTGAGCTTTGGTCCCTATTGACTTCTTCTAAAGAAGAGATTTTTAATTCTGCCTCTTGATCTGAAAGGAGGAAGACATCAAAGAGGACAAAGGAATAGCTGGTCTCACTTCAGGATGAAACTCTCTCATCCTTCTATGGCAATCAGACTGGTGGCCTCACCTTGTCAAAGGAGGAGAAAGTGAGGAGGACAAAACCTCTAGGTATGAAGCCACTGGGTGGCTTCATGGTCTGAAGGCAGTCTCTGTGCCCCAAGAAGAAAAGATGACAAATGCAAAAGCATTTGTCCCTCCTGTCCACCACTAGCAACCTAATCCCTCCTGTCCACCACTAGCAACAATGTCTTATAAGCAATTTAAGATCATGGGAGAGAAGGAAAAGGCCACCTGCCACTGCTGCTTATGAACACAAACACATGAAGCTCATGAGAATGAGTCTTCCTCTTTCTCTACTGACACAGAGCTAGCAATATGATGGGGATCTCAAGACAAGTCTCCCAGCTTTGGGCCTGAGGAACCCCTGAAAACAAACAGATGAAGTTGAAATACATCACAGAGAATATGTCCATGTTTGGTTTGGGCACTTAGTGTTATAGGCTAATTCTAGAAGAAGTAAGGAAGTCCAGCCATGAAGGAAGATCTTTTCCAAGATCCAGTCTGGGCCTATGCGCTAAGGTCCTACTCCACAGTCTTTTTTCAATGACTATAACAGTCTTCCACACCTATTCCCCAAATGATCTTCAAAGCTACCACTCCCCAGCCTGCCCCATCCCAGGCAATTGCTCCTCTTTCTTTTCTTGGGATGACCCCTGACTTGTATACTGCACCCTTAGGAGTAACTAAGTTATCACATGCTCCACAGAGAAAGGTAAGATTTGATGTCCCCTGGCTCTGGCCTTACTGTCCTATCCCAGGATCCCCACCTTCTACTCCATGATCAACCTAGCTCTCTATTCCCCTTCCAGCCTTATAGACACTTGGCTAAAGAATTCGACCTCCTTTCTATGCTCCAACTCTCTAAATCCCCTTCCTGAAAACACCCCACCTGATCAATTCCCTCACGCAGTTTAGATCTAGACTCTCTCCCCAAAGCAATAAGCATAGCCCCATGGGGCTCCATGCCTATAGCCTGCTAGAGCCTGCCTCCTTTTTATTTTGGAGAAGGTAAGAAGGCAGAGCTGGCCTAGAATGGCTGGTGAAAATGTGCACTCTTCCCCAGGGAAGCAGTAGGGATGCACTCAGGGGAGCTGCCCCTCACTCCCACCCATCTCTACCCTTTGACTCTTTCCTGCTGCTCCCCAGAAATCCGTGTGATGGCGCCCAAAGCTCCTTTACATGCAAGCAAAGCAAGCTCAAGATTAACCATTAGCTTCTCTTTCCTTATGTTTCTATGTAGTAATAAAATGTACTTTATGTACAATTCTCCCCCGCCCCAGCCCACCCCAACCCCACAGAAGGCTTTTCTAACAAAACTGGAAGAAACAGCTCCAGCCACGCACACCTCAGCCCTGGATTCTAATCCTGGGGAGTGGCAAAGTCACCCTGACTTGGTGAAGTCTGTTTCTCCCTTGAAGCTACTGTTTTGTCAACTCAGCAAAAACTCAAATGAGCTAAAACAAAAACCAAACTCATCAGGAAATTCCACATCTGAACCCTACCCAGTGTCTTCTGCATAAAAAGGACACAGGGATACAACTGGAATCAGTTTAATCCTAAATATTTTAGATCCCAAATCAAAATAAAGACAGAGAGCACTGAAAAATATTAATAATTACTCACCCCAGTCTACCCCTGCTTGAGATGCCCCCTAGAGCATGATCATGGGACATAGGCCCCTCTTCTAAATGGGGCACAGACCTCACCAGCCCTGTGGGATGAAGCAGACTGCCTATAGAGAAAGTGGAATCTCCCAAGGCCTCTCATACCCCCCATCTCTCAAGGAAAGTCACAAGGGAGATATGGCGGCAGGGCTCACCAGCATGTGCTGAGCTGGGCCACAAACAATGATACACACACATGGCCCCACACAAGCCATGAAACCCACTCAGTGTGGTCAGCCAGCAATCAAGAAACAGGATTCACCTTCTCCTTATTGCTCATTTATTCCCCCTCAAACAATTGTAGTCTCAGATCCCCCTAAGTGCTTTCAGCCTCAGGCTCCTCTGAGAATCATTTAATCCTTTCCCTGGTCTGAGAATCACCTAACCCTGAAACAATCAGTTTCCAGTCAAGGTGTGGAATGAATGGATAGGCAAAAGTCTGAGACACAAGAATAGGTTTTTATCTGAGTTGCTTCTTCTGCAAAGCTACCAGACCATAAAAGAGGAAGTCTGGAGGACGTTTGATCACCCACAGAGTGGAGCACAAAAGTCCTAGGAAGCTCAAAAGTGCACATCGCCATTGTTCAAGTGCAGAGTACAAAGGACATTTGGTCCCAAGAAAAGGCTATACCCCCATCATGCACATGTTCACAACCACGCCCTCACACGCATGCGCACACACCCAGCACGGAAGCCTGTGCCTGTGACATCTTTACCCTCCATCAGAGGGACAAAGGGGACTGTATTCTGCCAATTTCCACCACAGCCTTAAAGGAAGGACTGAAATAGCTCCCAGGGCTGCAGGGAGGCTGCTGGCCTTCAAGGACACCATCACAAGAAGGAAGCCCTCTTGGGAGGAGAAATGAGTGTGAGGCCGTCAAAAGGTTAAGTTGGCTAGGTGTCCTTTCCCTAGCCTTAGGGATGTCCCAGCATAGTTGCCACTCAGTGGCCAGCAAAAAAGCACAGCTCCAACCATTTGGTCTGATGCGCTGAGGTAAGGTGCACTGCCAGAGGAAGAAGAGAAGACAGGAGTCAGCACCTTTGTTAGCCCTGGATATGGCTCACTGGGGGTCCCTGGAGATGGCTCGCTTGGGAAAGCACAGCTGTAATCTGAGGCACCTCAGCCCAGAGATAGGCTCTCAGTCTTGTAGGACACCCTAAAATGGCAAAGCCTTCCACCCCATCTTCTCCTCTTCTGTAAGCTCAGGACCTAGAATTCCAAGCGCAGGGCTCAGAAAGATTGGCCCAATTCACCCTGAAGTCCTTCAGCCCTGGCATCCCACATTCACATTTCAGCCACGATCCACCCTGGTTGGCAAACAACATGCCCAGAGAGGGTTCAAACTGACTTGGTATGAGACCCATGTCCATTCCCTGCACGCCCTAGGAGAGGTACTCAGTGAGTCACTTATCGGGCACAGTGGCAGAGGTAGTGCTGCCTCTGAAAAGCAGACAGTCACCCGACCTCCGCTTTTCTGTTTTGCTGGAACTGCCACCTGGTGGTAAAGTGGTCTTGGATGCCAGGAGAAGTGCATTGGCCAGAAGGTCGAAGCTCCACCCCAAGGCCCAGTCCAGAGCAGTGGGGCAGTCAACAAGATGAGGGCCAGAGACTGCCCTCTCCCACCTCTGTCACCATGACTCACTGCCCTTAGAAAGGAACCATGGTTATGTGGCATGTAGCCAGACCCCAAAAGTGGAGTCGGTCCCCACTCTCTAGGCAAGAGAAAGGAAGCACCAGGGCTTGTGTGGCAGAGAAGAATCCATTCCCTAAGATGGAAGTTCCCAGCAGGGAGAAGCTCCCTAGCGCTCAGAGCCCCCCTTGCTGAGGTCATGTGGCCTAAACCAGTAGCAACTGCAGTGAGACCAGCAGAAGCCTCTAGAGCTTTGACCTGGCCAACATCCAAGCAGGTAACTGGGGAGAGGTAGATGTCCCCAAACCCACCAAGACAACAGCACCAAGAAGGAAATACTTCAAGGAACCTGACAGCCACCTTTATTCCCAGGTAGTCAGAACACAGGCTCCTGCATAAGAAGAAGGGAAAGAGCAGATGCACCCCTATCCATCTTCAGGACCTTCTGTCCTGCTCTTGGGCAGCACCATTATCTTACTGGAGATGCATCTTTAGTCACTGTAAGATGACTGCACAGAAGCTTCTGGGTGCTAATAGTTTGAACTAGGACAAGATTTTGGCAGAAAAAGGACCAGAGCCCAGGCCCCTACCTATCACCCTTCTACCTTCATCCCTTTGCCTCAGCCAGTTCCACAGAAATAAAACTGAGGGAAGAGAGGGGATCCAGAGTTGCCCCAGAATCTGGAAATCTGAGGCACCCTAGCTTCATGTGATCCCATCCTGTTGGAGCTTGGGTCCACGGAATGCAGGAGGGCCCAGGGCAAAGAAGAGTCTGCAGGCAGCACGTGGAGAGATGGAAAGGAGACGCAGGCGGGCTCCCCACAAGTGGCAATTAATCAATCTGGGGAATTAGCTCCCACAAAAGGAAAGGAGGAATCCAATCAGTGCCTTTGGAGCAGCGCTCCAGAGGGTGCCGAGCCAGAGGCAGGATATAAATAGAGCCGCGGCAGCTTGGTGTTCAGAACAGATGGCTCCGGAACGGGAAGCACTTTGGCCACAGGGCTTCTGGCCCTGGCTGGACCAAAGGGGACTGACGAATCAGCTCGAGTTTGTGCATCAGGACCTGCTTCTTGGCCCCACTGCTAAGCAGCTTCTACTTCCACAGCATGGGACAAACTGTGGAAGGAAGAAAGATGCCAGTCTGGCCCTTTGCTGGCTACCCTTTCTTCACCCAGGAACCAAGAAATAAAGGCTTGTGTTTAGTTCTGTGGTAACTCATTGCTGAACCCCCAAAGCAGGCAGCTAGGAAGCATTGGAAGACCCATTTCTGCTCTGGACAGGAGAAGGTAGAGTTCAGCTGAGAAGCCATGAATTCTGTTTCAGAAGGAAGAATACCCAGGACGGATATCAGATGCCCAGCTGGCTCTCAGCCAGTCCTACTCACAAACCCCAGCAGTCTGCTGCCCTCTACCTCCTTCCTTCACTGACCACAGAAATAAACAGCACTTTGCTTCAATGTACATATATATACATAGAGAAGCCCACAAACTACATACATATGCATTTGTATCTATATCTATATATATGTAGATTTGGAAGATGGGATGGAAGTCCAGCCCTCTTCCAGGATTTGAGAAACTGAAACACAAGCAGAGAGCAGTAAAAGCCATTGCTTTCCTCTTCTTCACTTCCAAAGATATTTGAAGAGGTGAGAAAAATCAAGCCAGGGAAGAGGGGAGAGGTGGGAAGGAGGCAGATCTCTCCCTGTCCCTGGTTCACTTTCTGATCTCTACCTACAGGTCTGCCCCTGGCCTTCTGTCCTGAAAGTGAGACCGGATGGCCAGGATTCAGAGGTTCCACTCTGGCCAGAGGCAGAATGAACAGAACAAAGGTCAGAGCAGCCCCAGAAACTGCCCGCCTGCTGGCACACCCTCATCCTCCCTTGCCCCTCAGCCCAGCACTGCCACTCAGGGAACACTTAGAGTTGTGTCGTGTCACAGCAGGGTGGCATGGCCAGGGTCATCATGATCCACGCTGTTGAGAATCGCCGTCTGGTCTTCCGGAAGCTGGCGGTGGCACAGGTCTGAGAGGCGGGCAAAAGGGTCAGGCCGAGAGTGTCTCTTCTTCTTTCGGAGGCAGACGGCTTCATCGGGCCACAGAACCTGGGAGTCTGGAAGCTGCTGAGCCTGGGAGGCAGAACCGTCTAGAGAGAAGGGAACAGGTGCACCAAACAAATGGGAAGAAAATAAAGTGGGTGAAAAGGAAGATTGTCACCTCACACACTCACCTTTTTCATCTGCTGGGACATCTATCCTGGCTTTCTAGTATGACAGTGAGAATCGCTGAGTGTAGCAGGGCCTGGAGGCCACTACAGCAGAGATCCCCATGTTGGTTATATGGGTAACCAACCACATACACTTGCTCCCTGCTTGTACTGAGCTGAGAAAGTAGGATAGTAGCATAGGTCTAGTCAATTGGCATTTTTTAATCTTTTATTTAATATTTAGTATATTTGTTTAAATCTGTTATCTAGTAGTTACTAGAAATACTTTTATTTTTATTACAGTAATATCAGTATTTCTTTTTTAGTGCCACTTGGGTACCAAGCATCATTCTAGGTGTTGGGGATCAAGGAATCTAAGAATGGGTTGGGACTCATTTTTTCACCCCTCCCCTGTCCCCCCCAGAAATGATGGACTTTGCCCAAGATTTCAATCCCTGCAATAGAACCAGGCCTGGCGCTTCCAAGACTTCTAGGGCCACTCCTGTGCCTCATGGGCCTTCTGCAGAAAGGGCAGTAAAGCGCTGGGTTTCTAGAAGATTATACTTAAATGTGGGGTGAGGAGGAAGAAACAAACATTACAGACTTAAAAAATACAGAAATGAAATTTTCAGATACTGATAGCAGCACAAAGAAAGCTGAAAACAGGGCCATGTGAGAGCCAATGACTGATGCACACTTCTACTCTTGGAAGGAGTCATGCCTGAGTCTTAAATGGAGCCTTCTGAAGCTCCGAGGGAGAAGTGTTACCAACAGAAGGAAGGGAAAATGTGAAACCCCTGGGTTAAGAGCCAATGTGCCACATTTCAAAGACAGAAGGCTATTGCAGATGAAGCAGAATGAACAGAGGACAGAGACAGGAAAGACAGAGAAGAGTATCGTAATCAGTTTGAAATCTGCTCTGGTTGCAGCAGGAAATTTCTGGAAGGTTTTAATCAGGTGTGTGCTCATGTGTTCATGTGTGTGCATGTGTGTGTGCACACTGCCATGGCTGAAAGAGGATGCTATTACATTTTCTAAAGATCACTTCAGTTTCTGGGTGTAGAATATGTTATAGAAGGAGCGAGGATGGAGCAGGATAACTAGTGAGGCAGTCACTGCAATAATCAGGGTGGGGATGAGAGTAACTCAGAGTTTAGTTTTAGCAGTTGAGGTGGATTTAGGATATACTGTAAAAGTTGGGCCCACAGACCTTACCAAGTAGATTGCACAGGACACGTGAGAGCAAGAAAAGCAAGGCTGAAGGAGCCCAAGCAGTGAGGTAGGCAGCAGTGCCATTTGTGAGGTTGGGGGAGAAGTGAAGAGATGCAGATTTGGAGAGGATAATCAATAACTTTATTTTGGACATTTCAAAGGCTTATAAAACATCTAAGCACATGTTCAACAGACAACTGGAAATATGAGACTTGTGCTTATGGAAGAGACTGGGGCTAAAAACATTTGGGAGCCATCAACATATTATGGGGCACAGGACACTGTAACAGAACAAGAGGGAAAAAAACTGATGTGGCTCTTTTTGTTAAAAAAAAAATAGATATGTACGTAGGTGGGTACATGTGACTTCAACTGCAATGAGCTTAAATAGGTTGAACATTCAGCTTTGGGCTCAATTTCTCACCCAAAGCCTAAAAAAAAGCTTCTTCCTCTTTTCTGTCTCAGGACTCCCATCTATAAACTAATAGGATAATAGCACCACCCAAAGGCTAACTGAGAGACAAGTGCTCACTGTCTTCCAGAGAGTCCAGGGGCCTCTACAGGACACTTTCCCAGTCTCCAAAGAAAGTTACTCTCCAGTGGTTATTAAAGATCTGCAAGGAAACTGTGCAGCTGTCTTTTTTTGACAGCCTATCATAAGATTCCTAAAACTATTGGTAAAAAGTACATGATAAATATTAAATAGTTTTCTAAGTGTAAAAAAGGGCTGAATTATTTTTGCACAATCTTAGAAGCCATCTCTCACTGGTGGATAAACAGACATATTTCAATGGAAATGTCCTTTATATGAGGTAAGGAGATTTCATTCTATCTCACTGAGAAAAGTTTGGTCATCCAGCAGAGGCTGGGTCCATGCCACAATGTCCCTTAAGCACTGAGTAGGACCCCATAATTCCCATGTCCAACTAAAAGGTCTGAAATAATAGAGAAGAAATATATAAGGAGATAGGGATATTTCCAAAAGGCATATTACAAAAAAGAAAAGAAAATATGCTATTTATAGTATTTATGCTAAAAAAAGAAACATGCTATTTAGGTCATGATCTATAGTTCGTGAGTTTGAGCCCCACATCGGGCTCTGTGCTGACAGCTTGGAGCCTGGAGCCTGCTTTGGATTCTGTGTCTCCTTCCTCTGCCCCTCCCCTGCTTGCACTCTGTGTCATTCTCTCTTTCTCTCTCTCTCAAAAATAAACATTGAAAAAAAAAATTTTAATTCTAGAGAAAACCCAAGGTTGGGACCCTGAGCCAAACAATCCCATAATAAAGGCAGAGAGAACTGGAAAGAGAGGATCCGCCATTTACCGGATCGTTTCTTTGACTTCGAAGAGCCCTTGGATGACTTTTTGGGCTTCTTTATCCGTTGGTATTTCAGAGCCTCCAGCCTCTCAGGTGCAGCAGCATGCCCAGGTGCAGGTGGATGTGTTCTGGAAGGGACAATTAGAGAGGCACAGGTCAGCTCCCAGAAGAGGAAGCTTTTGAAGAGGGGCTGGAAGAAAACCACATAGCCGACCCACAGGAGGACAGAGTACAGTTCTATGGAGTCCCAGATATCCACAATGTTTCCTTGACATCCATCAGCCTCTTGATTGCTCCTGGAAGGGAGAAAACCCAGTAGAAAGCTCCAGCAGTGGGAGGACTACCTCAGATGGAAACCAGAAGACCTAAGAGAGGGAGAAAGAAACTTTAATAGTGAGCCCCAGCCCATATCACTCAAACATGGAGGAGGAAGGTCAGAGAAGAAAGCAGCTTCAATGTCCAAAGCTCTCAGAAATCCTCACAACCAAGACCTTTAAGTGAAAAGTAAAAAGGCAGATTAAAGCAGTAGGTGAGTAATCCCACCCCAATTAATTGTCCTCCTCCAAAAAGAGAAGGCCAGGGCTAAATGAGAAACCCAATATCAAGTGAGATGGAGGTACATAAAACCCAGCTTCTTTGGGCTTCTTCCTCTCCATCTATAAAAGGCAGGCGGAGCCCTAGCAGCTAAAAGTAACAGATACTTGCCATCTACCAACATTTCAGCAGGAGTGTCTCCCTGACCCTCTGCAATCTAGGCTCAGATGCCATCAGCCATGTAAGCAAATAAAAGAAGGTAAAAATAGATTATGATGGTTAGTGTCCAAATTCCTTGCCATCAGTAGCAAGTGTCTAGTGAATCTCTACATTTTAAGATTCAGTAGAGAAACCAGGGTTGGGAGAGACACCATGTATATCAGTCTCTCCTTCTCCCCCAGCTGCAGAATGGATGCTGTCATTTGCCTGATGGATCAACTACGAGGTTAGAACGAAGTCCACAATTTGACTGGAGCCTGTGCAGCCCATGTGACAAAGGGAACCAAAGGTAGCTGGGAGGATGGACTTTCTGTGACAATCTGTGCATACTGGAGAGAATTTTTCAAAAGTCATAAAAGCAAATCTAGAAGACTTGTATGTTATAAATGTCATTTCTTCTCAAAGTAAGCCAAACTCGGAGCCTGAGGAATAAAGGGAGAGAGAGAGGAGTCGCTCTTTCTTTCCCGCCGGTGCTGGCTTTAGCACACCATCAGGGAAGTAGGGACATTCTAGGACCATGGTGGACTGAGGTGAATCACACTCTTCCTCAATCCCCACATCTCCTTTTTCCATCTCCGTCACAACTGGTTTTGAGTAAATTCTGATTAAAGGGAGTAGGACAGCCAACCCTGTGAGGGGAAAAGAAGTCCCCAGTGGTGAGCAACAAGCAATTTGAGATCGAACAACAAATGACAGCAGGATGGGAGGTCTGCAGCCCCATCTCCCCAGTATTGGCCACATTTGTGGGGATGAAGGAAGAAAAAACTTACAGACTAATTGTTGATAAGCCTCTGGTCTCTGGGGTTTCCTGAATTAACTGGCAATGAAGAAACCTCCATCTTCTTTGATGGATATCATCAGTCCACAGTCTTTTAGTAAATAAAGTATCAAGACTCTCCTCCAAATTTCAGGTCAGAAACAACTTGTAGATTTCCCCCTGATAGCACAGGGCTAGGGGGCCCCACCTACATGCACACACAGGCAACACATGGTCTCATCTCGTAGAGAAGTCCAACTCACCAATAGAAGTCAGTCTTCCATCCCCAAAGCCCCAACCCACCAATTCCCCATCCCCTCCTCTTTTAAACTCTACCCACAGAGATCCTATATAGCAGGTGCTGCTGCCAGGGAATCTGGAAGGCAGGCAAAGGGTAGAGATGGCCAGGGTATGAGGGAGCATGACTTTGCACTGCTGGTAGAATGTCCTCACCCCCTTCTCATCCTTGACTAGAACTTCTTCAGCTGCCTAAAAGGAAAATCAAAGGTATGAATCCGCCATTCAGTTTACCTCTCCCCTGGTCTTGGCCAGCCTTTTCAGAAAGACCACACAAGGTGAATGATGCATGGTCTGAAGAGGCATATGACAAGCAAGTGGATCCAGAGAGCAGTGTTTAAATGACATAATCCAGGGTGACCTATGAGGGCATAAGAGAAACTGGTTCAGGGTGCCCCCAAAAATTCCTAGGGATTCTCCAAGCCAGGTAAAACATCCAGAGATATATGAAAATTAACATATCATTACTTTTATCATTTCCCTTATATAGCATTTATTTACCACTTACCATGCAAGTACTGATCTATGTTTTTTACAATAGTTCTCTTTAATCCTTGCAACAACCTTAAAAGGTAAATTCTATACTGATCCTATTTTTTCCATAGGGAGAAACTGAATGTGGAGGGTTAAGCAGCTTGTCTGATAATCCAGTTATTATGTGATAGAGCCAAGATTCTTAACATTAGGCTAAACTGCTCTTCTAACTTCTTCCTAAAGAAAACAGGTACAGAATCTATCTAGAAGAAAAACAGTGCTTCCATACCTCACCTGAGAAATCAGTGTGCCCTGCTGTTATAGTCATTGACAATCTCTGTTTCAGTGGCACAGTCAGGGTAAGACAGACCAGGGATTGGAAAAAGCTGACTGATGTTATATCTTCAAGCAAAAATTCCCAAATGGTAATGATCCATTGAGAAGGATAAGCCAAATTTCCCTTGTGAAACAGCCAAGCTCCAGCCCTTCCAGGACACCTGCTATCCACCTGTTTTTGCTTTGGGCTCAGGGCTCAAACACAGAAACATGACAGAAGGCTCCTCAAGGTACCAAGACACTCTATGGATGCAGGAGAAAAAAATAAAATAAAAGCAAGTGTGTCTGGAAGGGGTGGGGTGTAAAATGGATCTTTATTTTAAGCAAATTATACAGAAAAGACACATGGAATGTGGTCCAACAAACTTTACCTGCATCATGTAAAGCCTTTTGGAATCAAACTGCCTCTCTTTTCTAGGAAGGGTGACCTTATCCCCAGTCAAGCTCACAGCAGGAACTATCAGATAATGACATTTGGGTGATGGTGTCTCTCAAGACAGTGGGAAGCTTGGGTTAAGCAACTTCATCCTATCCCTGGAATAAAGTTGGTACGTGAATTTGAGGTTGACCAGTAGGTTACCCTGTTAGAACAGCATCCAACCCTGGGCTCTCCAAGAAATGGAGGTCACAGTTCTCTTCCCAAACTCAATTCTTCTAAAATCCAGCAAACTCTGGGGCTCTCCTCCTCCCAGGAAGTAAAAATATGAGGCCTAAAAGCCTAAGGGATTTTCTGGATCTTCCTTGTCATATGGGGTTTCCCCTAATCTCCAGTGCTCTGTCCCACTGATGTTTCTCTGCAGTTCAGAACCACCAAAGAATGCCTGGAATTTACTTTCTCACTTTCTCTCTCTCTCTTTTCATAAAATCCATAAGAAACCCAAATCACAATCATTTAGCCCAGGGGCCTTGGCTGCTTAGCTCTGTGCTTACCCAGAATAGTGAAGAAAAGACACAGTCAAAAAGGTTCAAAAAGCAGGCAAAGCCACAGGACAGAAAAGTTAAAATCCATGGGACATTTCCCACTCTTACTGCACTGAGGGCTGACCATTCCAACACAGTTTGCAGCTGCCTGTCCCAGTCAGCAGAGGCAGTGATTTAAGGAGCGTTTTCATCCTCTTCATGATTGCCTGACAGCAGACTCTGCTTGTCTGACCTTAGACTAGAGCAGAGGCTGAGGAAATCCACTCACATATGAGGCATAGCCAGGAAAAAGGTCACTTCATTCTCCATATACAAAGCAGAAAGCCAGAATTGTGAAGGTCAGCATCCACCCAGCATCCACCCCACTTTCTAGTGGGGTCAGAACTCAGTGTTTGGCCTCAGAACTCAGGAGAGATTTGTTTCCAAATGGGAGCTCCTTCCTGCAGTTCACCAGGAAAAGGGGGCCCATCCATCCTCCCAGACCCACCTGATTAGAGACCAAAGTCGGCACTAACAGGACAGGGGATTCAAGGGTGGTGTGAGAAGAGGGTTGCTACTGGTATGAGAGAGGGAGCCGAGAGAAGCACCAGCCTCCCAGACGGCCACAGAAGGGGCAGGTCCACGCAATACAACTCCCCGCTCTGAGGTGGGAGTTGGGAAGAGGAGAAAAAGGGGAGAGAGAGAGGAGGAGGAGAGGCGGGAAGACAACTGCAGGTTTGGGGAGAAGGAACAGGAGAGAGACTGAAGGAAACAGGAACAGAGCGAGAACGAACGTAGACAAGACGTGTCACATCTTCTCCAAGCAAGACCGAGTGGAGACACATGCAAAGGCGCAGCATGAAGACAGCGTCTGAAGAGGAGCCTGACGCTTCCCAATGGCCCCAGCAGCTACCGCACCCAGGGAGCTCTCAGCAAGCAGGAGTGAGCGGTGGCTCTTGCTGCCCAGCACCATCAAGGTCTAACTCCGAGGCTGCGGGGAGCACTTTATTCTCCTAGGCTGGGGATACTGGCCAGGCCCCAAGGAACCAAATCTCCCTCGTCGCTGCCCTTGGTTTCTGGGTTTGCCACAGCAGTGAGAGTATGATAGCTCAGCTCTCAGACCTGGTGCAGTGGGGACATTGTGGAGACAGGGATCAACAGCTGGGTGAGGGGAGTGGCAGTAACAATGGGGAATGAGGTCCAGGCATTTTCCAAGAGTGGAGTGAGAACTGGTCTTGGTGCTATCACCTCTCTGGGCGTGACAGAGGGGTCACAACTAGGGTTCAGGGAGAGAGAGTAATGAAGGTGGAGGATGGTCCAGTCACCATCCCCTGGAGCACCCACCCAGTAGGCCACAGGAGGCTCCTCATGAAGGAAGCCTCATAACTACTTCCTGACACCCTCCCTGCTCTCTCCAGTACTAATGGCTGCACTGTGGCACCCAACCAGCAGCAGACGCGATCCCAGGGCCTCTTGGCTGCTACAATTTTATAGCTACAGATCATAAAGAAATGGCACAGCATCCCAGTCCTCCTTATGGGAGGCCACTCTTATGACTGAAGATTTATAGTTCTGAGTTCGGATAATCAGCCTCCCTTGACATCACTAGGTGGGCAAGGGATGCCGATGCTTCTCACCTAGGGAAACCAGGAGGCTCTCCTGACTCCACACTGCTTGTTCCCAGAAGTACAGCCAATGGCGTCCATGGAAAAAAGAAGTATCTTAGTCACCATGAGAGACAGTGAGTCTCAGGTGACCCTAAGCCTCTGTAAGGGACTCAATACCCCTCTAAAATGCCCAAGTTCCTAGATTTCCACCTGGGAGAATGCCAGAAGAGGACCAACCTCAGTGGAGAGCAGAGCGCAGTGCTTTACTGCTCAATTTCTTCCTGCCCAGGGGAAGCCTGTCCTCTCTCCCTGGGAAGATCCTCCCAAGACCCTAGAGCTCTGACCCAAGGAGATCAGGAGTGACTACTACAGGGACCTTGGAAGCTATGTAAGCCTGAGGGCGAGGTCTACATCTCAGTCCTGTAACAACCAAGAATGGGCTATAGAGGGCAAGGAACATGGGAAGTGGTGACATTTCCCTGCCCTTGCCCTCACAGGACTACAGGTGACCTGGTCCTAAGGAAGACCCAGCTATTGAGGGAAGGAACTGGGCCACACCCCAACCCTGTGCTCCTTGAGAATATTAGTAAGATCCCAAGAAGACTGTGAGGGACCAGCAACCTGAGGGGAAGATCTGAGTCTCTGCGGGGTCTAGGAAGGAAGGGGGTGGTGCTATGCCTGAGGGCAGAAGGGGGTCTGTTTCTGGATATGAGTGTGGCCCTGACGTTTCCAGAGGTGCAGAGATGCAAAGCAGATTTAGGCATTCTAGGCCCCTTGGGGTACATGCAGGGTCTCAGGGGGCTTCTGTGGGAGGCCCTGGGTGTGTTGGCAGCAGGGATCTGAGTGAGGAAAACTGCAGAGAGGCTCTGGGACAGGCTTGGCATGTGGGGTGGGAATCAGAAGCTGCAGCTAGGCGGTGCCCGAGCGTGGCCTGGTGAGGCTGTTGGAGCAGCATGATGTGGGGAACCCAGAAGCCGTGGGAACAGAGCAGCAGAGGCTGCCGCCCACAGAGGGGGTGAGGGGACATGGTTTGGATTCCCCTGTAAAGGAAGCGATGGCCCTGCCGAAGCCCCGTCCGCCTGTCCACCCCCCCGCCCCACCCCAGCCGCGGAGCTCCCTTACCTATTGAGCTGAGGAGAGGCTTGTCTCGACAACACTGCCCAGATAGCTGAGATCAATCAGAAACAAAGCAGTTATCAACACGGGCCGTGGGGGAACCACCCACGCACACCCAGAGGGGAGGAGGGGAGGAGCACAGGGGCCAGAGAACCACAAGCGAGGCCAGAGAATGGGGTGAGGGGAAGGAGAGGAGAGAGACAGAGAACCAGACGGCACGATGGACGAGGCAGATGGGCGCTGCACAAAGCACAGACAGGGCTGCGGCGCACAGCATCTCCTGCACAGACAGAGGCACGGGGTCCCGTGGGCGCGCCACGCCTGGCGTCCTAGCTAGAGCTCTCCTCCACCTTCTCCACCTGCCAGGAGCAGGGGGGAGTGGGAGGGGAGGCTGTACTTCCAGGTACCAGAGAGGGTGGGAGTGCATGGGGCAGGGGAAGGGCGCTGGGCTCCCTCCTCTCCAACCGCCTCCCATCCTGCCTACCACCAGACCAGCCTCCTCTGGAACACTCTGCTCCCCTGCACAGGCGGCCACATCAAGAAAAGAGACCAAAGGACGGAACCAGAGAGAAAGAGAGAGTGGGAGGGAGGGCAGGAGGGACCGGGGGCACTACAGAGATGTGGTAAGCCCTTTGGAGCAAGTCGGGCCAACCCAAAGAAGATGGAGAAGGAAGAAAGACAGACAGAAAACCAGACTTGAGGAGGAAGGAAGGGGGAGGGGGAGGAGGAGGAGGAAGAGGAGGGCCAGGGAAGAAAGATGAGAGAAAGAGAGGTACAGACGGGCATCCAGGCTGACTCTGGTACCTGGAATACCAGCTGCTACAGTTTAGTGTGTGCCCTCTCAGGCAGGCTGGTCGCAGGAGCTTGTCTGTTTGTCTGTCTGTCTGTCTGCCGCTTCCTGTGAGGCACACAGGTTGGGGTAGGGTATGTGGCTCCAGGCACACAGCTCACAGGCCTGAGATTTTGCTCCCAGCCTCCAGGAGTGCCCCCTGGAGAGTCTGTGGGAGGGGCCCGGCGCTCTCTAGGCTGCTATGGGCAGGAGCTTGGGAAGAGGAGCCCCAGGCCTGGTGGTCCAGGGAAATGAGGCTTCAGGGTCCTGCTTAGCAGGGAGGACAGCCCAGGGAAGGGAAGGAGACTGGATACAAGGTCTCTGGGTAAACTCTGGAACCACCCCCAAAGCCAGGATCACGGGGATATGGAGAGCTCTCCACTCTAAGAGTAACTGAGGTGACCCCTCACTCGGACACACCACACCCTCCTCTCCTTGCCCACGTGTGTCCATTCCGCATTACCCTGGGGGCCTCCTGAGATCTCTGGGCTGGGTAGAGGAGATCCCTCATGCTCCTGGCAGGGTACCTGGGCAGGTAAGCCCCACCTTCAACCCCATGACCACACCCTGTCGATGCCAAGACCAGAACTCTCCCGAAGGGATGCTGCACCATGTCCAGACAAGCCCTGTCATTTGGGTTGATGGAAGGGGTGGAGGGCAGGTAAGGAATGGGGGGTGGAAGATGACCAGGTGGAGGTGGGCAGGAGAAACCAGCTCACACTCACCCTGAAGTAGGTAATGGCGGTGGGGGGGGCTCTGGTCTGAGCAGCTCCTCCCCCATCTTTCGAGGGGAAGGCGTCTGTCCAAACACATCCAGGTTGTCCGCAGGCCCTGCAGGGCCTGGCGGAGGGGAGGGGTAGCCTGTGGCCAGAGTGGTGAAGCCCATGGTGGGCCGGTAGCTGGGGCTCCCGCTGCGGCTGCTCTGGGAAGGGGAGCCGGTGGATGGCGTGGACTTGCGAGAGAAGCTGACAGCGGCCGGTGGCTGCAGGGTGATCTCCGACATTTCTGCCTGCTGCAGGAGGCCCGGGCGGGGCCGGGCCCGGGCGGCAAGCTCAGGGGAGCCGGTGCGGGAGCTCAGGGGACTTTGGGTCAGAGGCGAGAGCCGGGAGGGCTGTAGCACCACTTGATGTAAACTGGGCTCGGCGCGCCTGGCCTGCCGGGGGCTGGGCCGGGGCCGGGGCTGGGGCTCGTACCACCGGGTGTCCAGGCCAAATGTGCTGGGGCCGCTGTGCCCCCCCGGCTCAGCCGGCTCGGGGTAAGGCAACACGGGTATGCCCATACCTTGGCTGGTATGTCTTAGCTGCCCTTGGCTCACCAGAGGTTGCATAGGTCTGTCCTGCCACTTAGCGGAGGCCGGTGCTGGGACGGGGCCTCTGCCCGGCGACTTGCCTGCCCAGCCCTTGGGCGCCTCCAGAGACAGGATGCCCGGGTAGGCCGCAGGCACCTGCAGGGAGGTGGGGGGCAGTCCTCGAGGGAGGCAAGCCTTGGGCTGCAGACTCTCGGCTACGTCACAGGGGTGCAGCTGGTGGGGAAACATCATGGCCGGGGTTTCCAGTCCCCCAAAGGGGAATTCTGGCCGACCCCAGGGCTCAGGGGAGCGCCCTCCTGTGGGTGTCTGAGTCAAGGGCAGCGTGCTGTTGGAAGCGTTCTCTCCGTTTTCCTCAGGAATGGTGGGGTGGCCAAAAGGCCCCTCAGTATGCAGGGGTGGGGAGGACATGACAGAGCTCAAGGGGCTGCCCACTTCTGGCATGTAGAAGGGCGGTGGCTCCACCTCCCCAGGGCTGCTGCTGCTGAGATACCCATAATACTGGCCATGGTGGAAGGGCCGGGGAGCGGGAGGTCTGGCTTGGCCTGTGGCCTGGAGCCGACCTTCCAGGCCGCCGGGGCCCTCCAGCCCACGGGGCTGGAACCGAGGGCTGTATGCTGGTGGTGGCAGGTAGGACTCCTGGCTGGATGACAGAGGGGTCAGCTGGGACTTCAAGGCAGCCACAGATGTGGGCACCAGTGGGTCCTCGTTCTCCTCATCTGACTGGCGGAACTCAGGGTACATGTCCGTCTCCTCGGCAAAGGGAAAGCCCTCGATGCGCCTGCTCTTCATCGAAGGCTCCATCTCAGAGGGATCCATCACAAAGCGGCCATCAGGGCCTCTGCTGATGAGCTCAATGGGTGTCGTGGCCTCAGCCTCAGCCTCAGCCTTGGCCACGCTGTACTTCTTGCTGCTGATGGCCCTCTTGGTCTTCTTGTACAATGACAGCTCTTTCTCCCGGGTGGGACTCAGCATCCTCTTGGCTGCTGGCTGGCCTTGGTCATCAGAGGACTCCGATGGGGCCCGGAGAGTGCGGATGCTCTCAGGGCTCACCTTGCCAGATGACAGGCTGTGGGGGTGAGTGAAGGAGCCGGAGTGTGAGGCAGGGCACACCTGCTCCTGCACTTCTTTTTCTTCTCTTAACAAACAACCACAAACACCTAAGATAATACTAAGGAAAAGGGGTGCAGATGGGCTGCATATTTTGGCATGAAATACCTTGGCCAACTCTCCACTGTCTAAATGTGTGCTGGCCATTTTTTGAATGAACACCCACATTTCTACTTTTATTCTGTCCTGCCCTTATTGTCTGCCACACTCTGTCCAGTCACCTTCATTTCCAGGGTGTTCAAGCAATGCAAGCCCATCTTAATATTAACTTAAGCAAAACACACTATGAACGCAAATCTATTAGGATGAAAAAAAATAACAAACACGTTCCAAAGCTAAGGAGATTATCTGCTAATTTGGACTGTCCACTCTACTGCTCCCTCTGTTAATGTGGACAACTTAAAATTACCGTGCAGATCAGTTAACAGCAAACAATTCGGAAACACTTGTCTTGGGGCTGAGTGAGACAAACCACCTGCCTGTCTCCACCCTCAACCCTCTGCCCATACGTCACAACAGCAGGGGCACTTACGGAGACTCCAAGCTCTTTCTGCAGTGAGTGATGGAGAGTGGAGGATCTGGAAGGAAAAAGAAGGGGAAGAGACCCTACTGAGGCCAGGGATACAAAATTTATCTCAGGTGTCCTCAGGGGCTGGAGCAAAGCCACATAGGACAGCAAGCCCTTCCAATGTTAGGCATCTTTGGGTCCAGTCCAGAGTCCTGTGCCCACCACTACACCTGCCTTCTCTCTCATTCTGGCCCCAGCACACCCTCCCCAGCATCCTTCTTCCTTACTCCCTCTTCCAGATCAAGTCCTGCTGGTAGTTCTACCCATAAGATTCCAATTTCCCTTTTTTTCGAGGGAGACCATGCTAAAAGTGGACCTTCTGTCCCAATGGGGAGCATTTGAAACTGAGCCAGGTAGAGCAGGGTGGTGGGGGCAAACACCCACCTTTTTTGCGCTTGAGCTTACGCTTGCGCTGCTTGTTGACAAAGCAGGCGGCCAGGGTGCTGAACAGGATGGCAGCTGCCAAGAAGCAGATGGTAGCTACGATTCCAGCCAACACAGGCCGAGCTAGCCCGTCATCGGTCAGGTCCGGCTGTGGGAAGATGTCTGCAGGGAGGGGCGAGGAACACACATGACTCCCTACCTCCCTCCCATAACAGCCCCCACCTACACTGACAACTACCTCCCAAGTATTTTTCCCTACCTCTGTAGAACAGACAATGTTAAAGCTCAGGCTCCATGTTCAACTCTAGCACTTGAAGAGGTTTGTATAGATGGGGAAGAGACAGAAAAGACTAGTTTATGGGAGTCAAGTGATAGCTACAGAGCTTGTAAAGAAGAAATCACATCTATACCTTACCCCATAAGGGTAATAATTTCAATAATAATCTATAGTTGGCTACTGCTGTTTGCAAAGGGCTCTCACGCATATTACCTGATACCCTCAAATGAGACAGAGCACATGCTATTGCTCTCATTTTCTAAGGTAAAGAAACTGTCATGGCAGAGTTTGTGCAAGTTGCTTACATAGATACTACAGATCAGTGCCCAAACCACAACACTGCTACTCTGACCTCCTGTTGGTATTTTCTGCCTTCTGCTATGTCATCTTAACAAAATGAGAGTGTAGATGTGAAGGTACCTTGAGGGAAAAATGCTATAGCAGGGAGAAGAGGTTGTGACCACAGAATTCAGATCTGTCTATTTCTAAGTCATTATAGCACAACTAAGCAACTTCTACAGGGAAGGTTAGCATGTACTGATCATCTCAAGTTCAGAATACTGGAGCTAGCATAGACATTCAACACAGGTCCCACTTCATTTTACAGGTAAAGAAGTGAGTTTCACTTTGTGCCCAAATCCACACAGCTTGTTAGTGGAGCCAGGACTACACCCCATCTACTGTACCCTACTTCAAAGTCAGTTATAACAGTAAGTGCCACTTT
This sequence comes from Panthera uncia, assembly GCF_023721935.1. Classification (NCBI taxonomy): domain Eukaryota; kingdom Metazoa; phylum Chordata; class Mammalia; order Carnivora; family Felidae; genus Panthera; species Panthera uncia. Next base: position 81,622,338 of record NC_064808.1, on the reverse strand, counting down.
TTAGGTTCTGTGCAGTCTGATATATTTGGCTGGAACCCATTGTTATGGTGATATAACGATGGATGAAAATAACCCAAATCACACTGATGAGTTGAGTTGGCAAATGAATGCTACAGCTTTTGGGAATGGGAGGCTTAAAGATGGGGGGAGGGGGGCTGAGGTTGCTGCACCTTCATTCACTCATGAGGAATCTTCCCTGTACACAGAATAGTTCACTGATGAAAACCTTCACATCTTCTATCCTGCAAACTCTGTTCCCTGTTCCTCTGAGTCTCTTCTCTAGAGGGAAGCCACGACAGAGGTATGTGTCCATAGCAGGACTTTTGTATGAAAGAAGAAAGAAAGAAAGAAAGAAAGAAAGAAAGAAAGAAAGAAAGAAAGAAAGAAGAGAAAGAAAGAAAGAAAGAAAGAAAGAAAGAAAGAAGAGAAAGAAAGAAAGAAAGAAAGAAAGAAAGAAAGAAAGAAAGAGGGAGGGAGGGAGGGAGGGAGGGAGGGAGGAAGGAAGAAAGAAAGAAAGAAAGAAAGAAAGAAAGAAAGAAAGAAAGAAAGGTCGGTCCACGGTGCCTAGCATGATGCAGAAGTCACACCCCACTGCCCCAGGGCTCTGGTGCCTCTTCAGTCTTTCCTTCTCCTCCCCCAAGTCTGCCTGCTCTGGTGCTTCTATAGCTCTGTGAGTACTACTGCATGAGCTTCTTGGCCAAGCTCTGAGCCAACTGGTCCCAGAGGTCTTTGTGTGAGCAATGCCCATGGAAATGGTGCCATTGCTTGATCACTAAGCAAAAGCCTCTTCCCAGACCTAGGGAGCCACTTCACTGGGCAAGGGAAGGGTTCTTCTGTGTTCAGGCAGGAACTGTAGCGGAGAAAGATGTGTATAAATGGGACCAGGGCCAAGACAAAAAAAGATAAATGGGGAAAATGCTAGGGAGTTGGCTGTATTTAGCCTGAAAAAAATCTAGGGAGACGAAGGGGTAGAGGGAAACAACACCAAACAGTAATTTTCCAAATAAAACCACCATAATTATAAAGCAGTCTTATAATAGGCACTCAATAAATATGTGCTGACCTGTTGTCTCTCCAGTTCACTGCCCCAGCCCATTATAGAGGACAACACTGGAGGAAACAGGGATTTTATAGCAAAAGAACTTAAGTCAAGTTATTTTTGACAACTATAATGAGATTAGCGACATTTCTTTCTGCAGCTATCTTTTAGAAAGTGTCATAAATGCAGCTCTTTAGTTGGAGAAATCCTGTCCATCATGGATGCAGAAGAATGGGTTGGAGGGCCTTAAGAAACACTACAACTCAAGCTTCAACCAGAGCTCTCCGTTGTTTCCAATTCAGCCTTCTTTCCTCATTTTAGTTATCTCACTGGGGGATTCCCACGTGGCTTTTACCCCCCACAGTTGTAAGAGAACCCCCCAGCCCAAGTACCTGTGCTGGAGACACCGGCAATGTTGCTGGGCTCACTGATCAGATCCTGCATGACGGCCAGAACCCGGAACTCGTACCAGGTGTCCTACAGTCCCAGGGATAATAGCCTGTCAGCCCAGAAATCTGAGACAGCCACTGACCCACCACTACACCCACCCTGCAATGACCTTTCATGGAATGGGGTACCCAAAGCAGTGGCATACTGCAAGTGTTGAACAACCAGCTCTCAGGTTAAAAGAAAAAAGTCCTGATTTGAAAAATGCACTTGCCAATTTCCATGATAAAAATACTCCTACCATGGCAGATTTCAATCTACAAAAGTGAGGGCACTGAAAGCAGAGTTGGAAAGAGATGCTCACACAGGCTCTCAGGAGCCCCAATGCTATCATTAAATGAGTGTCCAGGGAAGGAAGACAGAAAGATAGATGAGGCTATCTATATCCATGTAATAATAAGCTGTTTCCTCTCTCCAGCTAGAGTGACATCAAAGTTTAAAGCAGGGGGTCAGCTGGAATATATATATATATATATATATATATTTGTATGTATGTATGTATATTCCTCTAAGGACTCTAAATTGTTAAAGCAGGGGTCCTTCCCTGGGCAAAGCTAGAAGACAATCCTTCTGGGAAATCCTTCACCCAGCCCAAGTTAGACCCCTAGCAGGGAGATGAGGTCACTGTCTATTTACACAATCTGGGCTCCTAACCTGCTCTGCCTGGCTCCAGCTTATGTCTGTATGTGGAAAAAGCCCTCAAGGCAATAAAAGTCACCACTGCCAAACACTGGTCCTGAGTCTGTAGGACCCCAGTTGCCATGATCTACGGATCCCAGACCTCGGTAGCAGATCTGAGAATAAAGGAATCACGGTGTGGGGCAGCACATGGCTCAGCCTTGTACACCTTGTACACCTTGTACACCTGACTTGTACACCTCACTCAAAGCGTTCAGTGACTCCAGAGAGTCATGACACTTCCAGAATTTGGGAACAGCAGCAAGGAAAGGCTGGACACCTCACCTGTGACAGATCCTTGGCAAAGAAGTCTCCATCAGTGCCCGGGATGGCACCATCTAACGTCTCCCAGTGTTCCCCGACACGAAATTCCATGATGTAGCGGTCAATGGGAAAGCTGTGATTGGCAGGGGGTAACCAAGACAGGAGCACACCCTGCTGGGTCCGATTGGCTGTGAGGCACCTCGGTGGGGTAACCAGCACCAGGGGTTCTGGAGTTGTGATAGGGAATGCTGTGGCACAGAGGGGAGAGAGGGAAAGTATGTGGCGATGCCGAGATCATTGTACCCTCACCTCTCTAAAGTGCCTTCTGGCTCAGCATGTGTCTCTAGGGCACTGTGGCCCCAAGGCAATGGTCACTTTGCCATGCAGGAGTCATTTCAAGGACAAGGGTGTCACACAAAAGAGCCCTCCTCACCCAAGGGAAGTGGCCCACAGCCACAAGAACCTACTTTCTCAGCACTTCTAAAAACATAGATGAGGGAATGAAGTGTCTCAAATGGAAAAAAAAAAAAAAAAAAAAAAAAAAAAAAAAAACCCGGGGGGGGGGGGGGGGGGGGGGGGGGGGGTCGTGTAGAGAGTTAGGAGATGGGAGAATTAAATGTAATCTTTTAAATAAGATAGTATCTTTAAAAAGATACTACAAAATGTATTTTATGTTCTCTTCCAAGGAGCTAGAATTGTCTTCTCATAGCACATTGTCTACTCTCAATTGCCTTCTTGGCACAGGTGGGGAATAAAAAGGCCAAGGAGGAAAGCTCCAGAGCAGGGGTAAGCATCCCATCACTGCTGCACCCCCTAGTGGCAGTAAAGGATCCAGGAACAGGCTGGAGGGGTGCCACCTGTTGACGGCCACTCTCCAGGTGGAATGCAGTAAGCCACTGGGTCCAGGAAGGAAGAGTCAGCATGACTAAGATTTGACAGGGAGAACTGGCCACACACCAGCCACCAAATGAGGCCAAGGGCCAGAGGAAAGAATAGGCAAGGGTGCAGAAGGAGGAAGAAGGATTCCTAGCCTGCCCTGTGAAGCCACAGGAAGATGCAAACATGTGGATTACCAAGGAAGGATAAATGTTGAAAGGAACCTGGCCCAAAGTGCTCTGATGTGGGTCAAGGCACTATGGTCCAGGCAAAACTCAAAGAATGGGATGAGAAGTCCTTCTTGGGAGATCAAATGACATGATTACCTGAAGCATGTAGCAAGGTGCCTGGCACATAGTAAGAAGTAAATGTTATCTGCTAGGATCATCACCATTACCGTCTTTACCCAGATCCTCCAGGAAATATCCTCAAGACATCCCAGCCCGGGGTCCTCACCTAAAGTGTTCACAGTGACCACCTCACTGAAGGCGCTCGTTCCCAGCTTGTTCTGGGCCAGGACGCTGAACTGGTATGCTGTCTCAGGCTCCAGGGCATCCACTAGCAACCAGCTGGGTCCCGGTGGCACTGGCAAAGATAGCCAGTCATGGGGCCCAAACTGTGCCCGCTTCATCCTGGCCAAAAGAAAGAGAGAGGATCGGGGACAAGGAGGTGGGGTGGGTTACACTGGAGACACGAGAATGCATGCAAGGTCCTCAAGGAGGTGGCACTGGGCAGACCTGGCCTTCCCTGGTTTTAGGATAGAAAGAGGAAATGACCAAGGTGGGATGACCTTCCCAACTCTGGCTGTGCCAGTCTTTAACGCCGGTCGCCAGCCACCAGTGGCATCACCTCTACTAAAAGGAACCCTTAGATATAAGTGAGGCTTACAATACTGGTCAAACTACCAATTGCACTGGGGGGCGGGGGATCTTTATCCTGGTCACAGCCCTAAGAGTACATCTGCCTTGGGAGAGTAAGGACAGTAGGAACAAGGCAGGTACCATCGTGGGGAAGTGAGGATGAGCAATTCAGCAATGGCAGGACTAGGGAAGAAATCCAGGTGACCTCAGCTGCCCACCCTCCCAGGGACAGTGAAAAGTAGGGAGTAAAGTAACCCAGAGGGCTCACTCAGTCCAACAAGGTTTGAGTCACCTGAAGAAGCCTAGGGTATAAGACAAAAATGAGCAGGGATTTCCCCACAGTGAGGACCAGGATCCTTAAGGCTTTAACAGTTAGAACTCATAATCAAGGGCAAGGTCACACTGTGCATGGAGGACCCTGGAACTAGGGGTGAAGGTTAGCGTTTGTTCTACACCTCCCACCTAACTCTCCATCCCTGCTATTTCCAGGTGCAGTGCCCTGGGATCACCACGGGGAGGAGACATCATCCTATGGGACTGAGACCCTGGGCAGCTTTCTTCCTGCAGCCCTGAGCTACAACTTAGTGGATGCCCGCTCACGGGGTTCCCTCTAGGTTTAAATGCTCACTACCATGAATGCTTAGGAGTTTGAGCTGAGGCAGCAAAAAGCACAGCAAAAAGAGGCCAGTGCCAAATGTCTGAGTCAATACGTGGAGAGTCAGAGGCAATCAGAACAACAGGAGGGAAGAAGACCTCCCCAAACTTTGCAACTACCCTTCCCACCCGCCCCCACCCCACCGCCCCGGGCACCAAAGCAAGTGAGCAAAGTGTGATAAAGCGGTGCAGATGAGCAGCAGCATGGAGCAGGACCGCAAGCAGTGAGGGAAACCCCAATCTACACCCAGACCTGCCACTTGGACATCCCCAAAGATGGCTTGGCCTTGCCAAAGGCCCTTCCCTGGACACACAGCTGCCCAGCAGCACCATGATTCTTGCAGCAGTCACCTGGCAGGGTTGTCAGGAGCCCTCCCCCGCCCAGCCCCCCACCTTGCCTTGGGAGGAACAGAGATTAAGGGGTGGAGGATGTTCTGGTTGCAACTCAGAGAGTTCCCCACACTCATCATCTAGGTTGTTTGCCTAGTCAGAACTCAAAACATCCAGAATATTCAGGATGTACCCACCAAAACATCATGATGGGAAAGAGGGCAGCTTCCTCTTAACCCCCCTTGATGTTGACTAGTGTATCAAGGGCTCTCCCTGAATCTCCATGAGTTTCCCTCTACAGGAATATTTCCTCCTTCCTAGGCCCTGATCGAGCCTGGCTGGGAATACATAGCCAGATGAGGCAGGTCTGAAAAGGAGGAAGTGAGAGGGCTCATCCTTCCCACTCAAGGATGTCCCATGTTGCAGGTGGCCAGTTCTTGGCTCAGGATAGGAATGTGGGGGAGAAAAACCCTTGCGTGATGGGAAGGAAGTCCACTACAGCCCCTCTCTCCACCTTTTCTGTGCCTCCTGACCTCAGCCTGATTTATGTATGCATCTTTAAGATCCCTTACCTACCCCAAGGTTTAAGCAAAGATCTCAAATCACTACATCTGGCCAAATTAATAGCAGAGATATAAACACAATAGAAACACAGGGTCCTAGAGAAAATGAAGATGCTGAAGACAAGGCCAGAAGGCAAGCACCACTTCACGTCAGTTTCTGGAACCATTGGGAAAGCGAGAGAATAAAAATTAGATTCTACGCTTCCAGCTGGGCTGTTTCTCAATGCCACTGAAGATTGGGAGTCTCTTCCAGACTCCAGAGGACAGAGGAACCTAAAAGAAGCATAAACCAAGGACACAAAAAGGGGTAGTGAGATAAGCTGAAGAGAGAGCAGCAGAGGGTGATGGTCAATTCAGGCAACAGCCTAAATTGGCATCCAAACCTTTTAGGCTAGGAACGCAGAATGCCCCGAATCCCTCACAGACGTGCCCATTCCCCACAAGACCTAGTCACTATGTCAACACACCTCACTGACTGGAGGTCTAGCAGGCAAAGAACTGTATCCTTCTCATAACGTCCACCCGCCCCAGGGACTGACTGAAGTCAGGGGTTGGGGGAGGGAGAAGCAGAGAGCAAAGCATGCGGGGGTGACTCACAGAGGTCCGTACCAAACTGAGAATGTCTGCTCGAATCCTCCATCATAGCCTGGCTCCCAGGACACGTTGGCAGTTGTCATGGAGACCTGGACCCGGACACTGCCCGGGGCATGGGGGCTGGTGCCTGGAGACCAAGTGGAGTGCTCTCAGACTGAAATGAACTGGGCCCAGTGAGCTGGGCACCCACAGTGGCACTGCGTAGTAGCAAAATGCAGTGCCTCAAGTGGAGCGCGGAATGGTGAGGGATGCTGAGGAGCTGATGCCCTGAACAGTAGGACTGCAGAAGAAAAGCCATCCCACTGTGCCATAGAGTCCTTCTAGCAAGATATGGCACGAACATCAGGAACATGGCCAAAGGGAAACCAGAACCTTCGTCATCCCAGGCCAAAATCCTGTGCTCACCTGGCAAATACAGAAACACTCTCCCTCAAGGTCACAGTCCAAGCTAAAAAGCCCCTCTCCTATAAAGTTCTCTGGCCTCATGAAAGGTAGCCATATTCCACCCGAACATCAAAGTGAGAGGCAGCACAACACAACTATTAAGAACTTCTACTTGCCGGGGCGCCTGGGTGGCTTAGTCGGTTAAGCGTCTGACTTCAGCTCAGGTCACGATCTCACAGTCCGTGAGTTCGAGCCCCGCGTCGGGCTCTGGGCGGATGGCTCAGAGCCTGGAGCCTGCTTCCGATTCTGTGTCTCCCTCTCTCTCTGCCCCTCCCCCGTTCATGCTCTGTCTCTCTCTGTCTCAAAAATAAATAAACGTTAAAAAAAATTTTTTTTTTTAAAAAAAGAACTTCTACTTGTGTTTGAGTCCGGGACCCAGCAGTTATTAGTGATGTGATGTTCGGCAAGGTGTGTGATCCATGCCAGCCTTGGTTTCAATGATGTACACTGGGGAAATATCAGCTCTCACCTCATAGGTTAAAAATGATAGGGCACCAACTGGGACAGAGCCTAAAACTGGTGGTAAATGCTCGAAGTGTTGGCCACTGTTACAACTAGCTATCAGTCCCCAGAGGGGCAGGCTACAAGCTGAGGTCTTAGGGACACACACCTCAGGCAAAAGAAGTGGGAACATAACCCCTGGCACCCAGGAAATGGGAACGCCAGTAACCTCCAGGCCAGGCCCAGCTGCTGGAGCTCAGCACACTGGTCCCCTCCCAGATCCCCCTCATTCCATTCTTCCAGCTCCCCTTCTAGGCCTAGACACAGTCGCTACTGCCCACACACATGCCTCATTTCTATGGGGGGTGTTGCTGGGTACATTTTGCCAGAAAAAGATCTCCCCAGGACAGACCCCATGTCACCTTCCCTTGTACAGAGTCCACAGAGGGCTAGGGTTACACATGGCAGGCTCCTGATTCAGGGGTGGGCCAGCTCAAGAAAGATGCCCAGAAAGGGTAGACAGTGTCCGGTGCCCAGACCACAGCCCTCCTGCCCACAGCCCCCGTACCGATGACGGTCAGGTGGGTACTGGCAGTGATGCTGGTGACCACGTTGGTGGCGATGCACTCCCACTCCCCGTGGTCCTCCTTACTCAGGGCTCGAAACTGGAGACTCCCGCTGGGCAGGGCATTGTGCTTGCTTCTGCTGGGCTTCCCTACCTTGGCCAAACAAGGGGGCAAAGAGGAAGGCAGGAGCGGGTCGGCAGGGGAGGAGCCGGGTCAGCAGGGAAGAAGAGAAGCCACCAACACATCAGAGGCTCAAGAACAGGAGGAGCAAGTGGTGCCCGAACATTCAGCCCGCACCCCCACTGCCCCTCCTCCAGAGCACCCATCACTCTAGAAGTCAGCCCCACTGCTCAGCACCTGGCCCGGTCACAACAGAGCACTACCAGGTCTTGCCCCTCCAGCACACTTCCCAAGAGCTCCAGAACCTGAAGGTACCTTTCTCCAAGTGATGACAGGGAAAGGGTCCCCTGCAGCAGCACAGGGGATAAGCAGCTCCCGGCCAGCCTCCTGCCTATACTCCCAGCCTGGTAGCACCGTAAAATACGGGGGGTCCTAGGGAGAGCACAGCAAGGCCATGAAGTCAATCATTTCAGCTTGCCCACTCCCATGGAGGCCACTCTCAGCCCTGGGCCTCACCTTCAGGACAAGCCGTGCAGGAGCAGACTGGCCCATGGTCCCCAAGGTGTTGTAAGGCACACAGGTGTAAGTGCCAAGAGCCTCCTCTGTGGCCTCCTCAATCCGAATAGAGCCATCCTCCATCAAGGTCCAACCCAGGTTCTGTCAGAGCACAGACAGCAAAACAGGGAGCAATGGTCAGGGGACAGAAGCTCGGTCCCAGCCCCCACCAGACCAGACCTAACTTCGCAGACCTGGACACAGCACCAGCTAGTGTGGGGTAAGGGGTTGTCTAAGTTCCCTGGGAGAATGGCAAAAGCTCTACTAGAGTGTAGACCTGCCACAGGAAGCAGCTCTTTGCTTTCTCAGAGTTTTTTGGTAGGACTAGAGGAATCCTACAGGGAACCAGACCCTCAGAGGCAGCAGCTCAGCATCAGGAGAGTCTCACTGTGACCGCACATGCATCTTTTCAGCACCTTCTCAACCTGCAGGGGGCGGCCATCTTTGTTCCACTTGACCACGGTGGCTGGTGGCTCTGCATCCACAGGGCATCGGATATAGCCGTGAATTCCCACGGGCACGTAGATGACAGGGGGCATGTTGAGGACACGGGCTGGATCTGTAGAGGGGTAGCATGGGGTGGGAGAGAAGAAAGGCAGGAGGGCAGTCAAGGAGTGAGAGATCTGGGCAGGGGGCCAAGCCACCACATAAACCCCCGGGGTCTCATACAGACACTCCTACTCCAAGGAACTGCCATTCATACCCATCCACCCATTCAGTAAACACTGCCTATGTCCTCAGTGCTCACAACAGTGCCAGGTACCTGGACCACCATGAGGAACAAGACGGACAAAGCCCGGAGGCCACATCAGGCTGCCCCAGTGCAGTGTGGGCTGCTGGCGGCTTTTCATCTGCCCAGCCTACTGTATTCTTAAGAACTTCTGTTTCAAATGTCTGGAGGCACCCAAAGGCATGTTTTCACCTGCCTAAATCCCTAACACCCCTCAAATGCTCCTACACATGGACTGAACTGCAGACTAAGGACCCTGGATGTCCAGTTCCCCAGCCCCTAGACTCCAAACTCAAAGTCAACATTTGACCCTATCCTCCACCGACCATTCCTCATCCCAAATGTCTCTTGGACACCAAGCAGCTCTCTCTCGCTCCACATCCTAAACCAAAAGTGGAACGTCAGTTCTACATTCTGTGTTCAGAGACATGACCACCAGTGGTTCTTTCCTCTCCTCTCCATTCTGCTAGCTGTCCAGCCCCTCTTGGCCTCAGTTTCCCCTCTGTGCAGCTGGAATACGGAATCAGCTTTGGCCACAGAATGGATGAAAGTTTCCCAGGAGAGCAGCAAAAGGAGCACATCCTGTGATGTGGGTGACTCATCACCTTTCCATTCTCCCCAATTTCCCCTGAGGGTGACCAGGAGAAAGATCCAGAACTTCCAGTGAGGCAGTGAGGATGAATGAGCTGGTATGTTTTAAGCATTTGGAGCTCTTCAGAGAACAGCATTACATAAATATCAGGCCGAGTTATATATTTAGACATAGCTTCCTTCTTTTGTATGTAGAGTTTTTTTTTTTTTTTTTTTCCTCCAAGATTTTCAAAGGGTTTATGAATGGGAAATACTCTGAACGCTGCTTTTTAGCAGAAATAAAGATCCTTGTCTCACCCACCTGAAAATCTCACCCCCCGGATTCCCTCTGAAGGCAAAAAGGAGGTAAAAAGGGACAAGCTGCAGTGGGTGATGGCACTGGGGAAAGACGCAGAAACCGCACACCCCTCTCAGCACAGAATGGCCCATGGCTTCATGGATGGGGGCCTTACTTTTGGTTACATTCCTCATCCTTCTGAAGACTACCCCTGCTGGTTCTCTCTCTGCCCCCTCCACCTTCTAGCCCAAGTGACATAGCTAGACAAGATGCTACTCCAAGTGGACTCTTCCCTGCCCTTAGCTCCTCCACATCTAGCACAGCTTGGGGCACATGGTAAGTCATGTTTAAATAGCTTCTTGACTTCCTTTTTCCTACTGCAGGTCAGGGTGGGATGTGCTTGATGTCCTGGGTCACACCACATAGCTTTCCTAGGGCCTCATAGCCCTTAAAAACTTAGACTCATCATACAGCATGCTAAAAGCCCTTTTTAAGTTGATGACAATGGAAGTGGAAAAATGATGCCTTTGTCCCCACAAGCAAAATCACTGCATGGAGAAGGAAACAATAAGCATGTGAGGTGAGAAGCTGGACAGGGCTCAAAGGTCCAGCTTGGCTCCACCACCACAGCGCCCACTCAGCAGTAGACAAGTGCAAACACCCAGCTGTGTGGAGTGGCTTTGGAGACCAGCCCCACTTCCTGGGGTCATCAACTGTCCTTCTGCTTGTTCTCAGCTCACATGCTGACCAGGGCATCTCTAGGCTATTGAACTTCTCACCCAGCCACGGCATGCCCTTGCGGGTGAGCAGTCTTCCCACACTAGCCCTCAAGTGATGAAAAGCCTGTCACCTACGGTAACCAGGCAGGGCCTTTGTTGTCTGAGTGACAGGGCCATCCACAAATCAAAAGAAAGAAATTAATCCTCATTACTCATCCTTCTGTCTCTTTCTCACAATGATCAGCTTGCCAGGGGGTGGGAAAGCATCGACTACACTGCCGGATTCAAGATTAGCAAACTGAATTATTGCACTTGCACAAAAGCCCTCAATTGTTCTGGCATGAGGAGCAGCTCATCCATTTGGATCTCTGACCACCCTAGAGAAGAGCTAGAAGAAAGCCAAGAGGGAGCCAGATGCTGGCAGAACTAGATCAAGTCACCCCAGAAGAGGGTTCTGTCCCCTTCACTCCAAACAGCTGTCCACAGTGGGGGAAGGCATAGAGCTGGCAGGAAATCTAACTCTACTTCAGCTTCACCTACACTCCCTCATATACCTGAGAAAAAAAAGGACCAGAGACCATCTCATTCAACATCCAGAGAGAGGAGTTGGCTAGCATTCGATACAAAGACAACTGCTCAAAAGGTCTACCGATCCTTGAATCCAACCTAAGCTTGTTGACTGATGGAATGAATCAGTTAACACTTGTAGTGATGCCTGGCCCATAGAGGACACCCAGCAAGCACTGTTTCACCTCAATTGACCAGCCCAAGTCTTGGCCTCATGTTGGGCTATCCCTGCTTCCTGTCATTCCTCTGCCCACATTCCCTCAAATGACACTCGGTCTCTTACTATCCTCCAGCCTCCAGTCTGGCTAATGTGGCTTGGATCTTCCGGAACCCCCACCACGTGTTGCTCTCCCTATCCCTACTCACACTGCACAGTTAAGTATGCTGAGGCAGAAGGGGAGCGCCCCAGGCTGTTGCTAGGAACACAGGTGTATTTCCCTGCATCCTCAGGTTTCACCCGGAAGATGATCAGGGTCCCATCGATCAGGATCCGCACTCTCAACTTCAGGTCACTACAAACACACAAAGAGACAAGGAGGGGTGGGGGAAGAGGGTCTTCCATGAGACAGTGGAGCAAGGCAGCAAGGAGTCCCCTCTCTGTGAACGAGGCAAGGAGAGCCAGAGCCTCCTCATATTCCTGGCCCATCTCAAGGCCACTCTGTGCAGACACTGGCCTTGCATGAGGGACAGATTAGACCTCCCCTCTGCAAGCTCCTAGAGCCCAAGAGCAGCCTGCAGCAGCCCCTGCTTAGAGGCCTTGCCCCTGGGAGGCCTGGTGTCTGGGGACCCCACTGAGAGGGCAGGGCAGCATGCTCACTTCTGGAAGTAGACGTTCTCGTCCTGCCAATACCAGGTGTAGGTAAGGTTGCCGGGATACGCCTCTGCCCGGCAGGTGAGCAGAGCATCCTGGGATATGTTGACAGTGATGTTCTCAGGAGGGGAAACGATGAAGGGAGGCCCTAGGGAATAGGAAATAAACATAACCTTACCTGGTATGGGAGGGGAGCACAGCAGTGCTGGGACCTCCCAGGAAGCTCTGAGAGGTCTCAGCAAGCAGTGCCTAAACTCCAGGAGGGAGCTGGAGGGTAGCACTGGTTCAAGAGGCAACAGCACAACCCTGGGCAGTCGCCACAGAGATGCTTCCAGCTACTGCTAGCACTCACGTTCTTACTCTCCTTACAGGTCCCAGAGATGCAAAAAGTCCTGGGGTGTGACCACAGTGAGCCCCAGCCCCCTGATCCAGCTGCAGGACACTCTTGTTGGTGTATACCTGCACCCTGCCTCCATGCACAAGCTCCCCAAACCAGCCATCTCACCCCTAGACACATAGACATACATACCCCTTCCTGCTCATCCTTCTCTCCAGCAGAACCTGAGCAGGGGACATGTATGAGGGACAAAGGCCACTCTTTTCAATCCAGAGCAAGGAATAATCTTGCTTCTAAAGGAGTTAAAAGGCTTGTGTTGCTTATCAACCAGAGGTCAAGAGGGCAGATTTGGGGAGAGGAGGCAGGGGGATAGCAGAGTAAACAGAGAGTGAAATCCCAGAACTCCCTGGTGCTAGCTTTCCAGATAGGCCACAGCTGCCACTTGGCTCTCTCCTGAGAGTGGGCAACTCTTCTCCAATCTACAAAGGGACCTCTGGTCCATGCTGCCACTCAACACTCCAAGTCAGAAGGAGGCAGAAAGAACATGTATCTCAGCAGGCCTGGCAGCCCAGACAGCCACCACTAGCTCTCACCCGCTCCTTCAGCAGGCAGCAGGTGGGAGGCAAAGAGGGTGGATGGGCTCAGTACAAAGAGATTCTGCCATCCTGACGCTAGTCCTTCTGGGGCATACTGGGGCCCCAGGCAGGGAAGACTGGCATTTCCCAGTGCTGACCATGCAGACCCCAGCTTTGCCAAATGCCCTCAGTGTTATTTTAAATGTCTGAGGCTTGGATTGAATTCCTATCTTTATTTATTGAAGCCGTCACTAACAGGGTGGAAACCTAAGGGAGGTCTTCTCCCCTGGGGAAGATGGAGGTACAGCAGGACACTACTCAGACAGAGTAACCATCAACATGGTGCCTCCTGTCATCCCGTGTGATGGCCACAACAGGCCACCATGGGCACTCGGGCTATGAACTACACAATGCTCAGGGGGAGCCCAACCCCACTCCTCATGAGCTGCCCATCTCTCCACCTACCTCAGCTGTGCCAGTCGTGCCCTGGGCAAACCCCTCTGCAGCTCAGATGGGATGGAAGTCCCTGTAAAAGGTCTGAGGCATGAAGAAGCCAGAGAAATCTCTCTTACCTTGGACAAGCAGGTGGGTGGTATGAACAGCCTCCCCCTGGATACTGTATGCGCGACAGGTGTAGGCACCTCTGTCCTCCCTACTGACCGATGTCACTGTCAGGCTGCCATCACTCACCTGGGGCCAAAGAGAGATGGAGCTCAGCACCCACACTGGGGCCCCACCAGGGGCTATCTCCTCAGGCAGAGATAGCCTCAGGGCTCATGCACTAGGGGGATATGGAGCCAGGCACTCCATTCATCTCCCTTCAACCACAGACACCAACAAGGCTGCCTGCTGTGCAATGTTACTGGTCACATGAAGCAGGGGACCACCGTGGAGAGGGAGGAGGCAAAGGAAGGGCAAGCAAGGAGAAGTGCAGCAGCCCCAATGGAGAACCACACTTACCTGGTATTTCCCACTAGCACCTAGGAGTGTCCCCTCCTTCAGCCATGTGACAATGGGCTTGGGGTTCCCAAAAGCTGTGCAGGTCATGGTAACACTGCCGCCCTCCTTGGCCTCGATGTACTGGGGGGGTGTTTCCGTAAAGGTGGGAGGAGCTGCAGAGAGATGCAGGGTGGGATTAGCCAGGCTACCGCCCTGCATGCAGTGCCCACCCACGCTAGGCACCATGGCCATTGTGTTCATACTTAACCTTCCGCGAGGTGCTAGGATAAAGGAAGGAAGGGGGACACAAGTAAAATCCTCTGTGCCTGAGTTTTACAGGAGAAGAGGAGACCTGAATTTCAAAGTCAGTCTGGCTGGGTGCAAATTCTAATATTCTCCCATTGTTCTTGGCTAATTCCCAATAAACAAATATTTGCTGAGCACCTACAAGGAGGCCACCATGCTCAGCACTAAGGACAAAGCGATAAACAGCACAGCTCCCATGACTTGCAGAGCACACACTTGCTACTAGCTCCAGACTGTTCCATCACCCCCCACTCCAGTCTTTCACCTAAAGATCATCCCTGATACTCCAACTTCCTTAACCCCAGCCCAGTCAGGCCCCATATTTCCAGGATGTCTCCCACCTGAGCTCCATCTAGGCCTACTACAGACCACAGGCCATGGTGACAAGGAATCTCACTCTTCCAGATTAGGCAGAGAAAATTTTCCACCTTCTTCCTTTTCTGGCATCCAGACAGAAAGACAGCCCACTCTGCAGATTACTCCTTTTTTAATTTTCTTCTGATTATGCCAGGTTATCCCCACACTACCACCTGCATTGTTGTAGTTTTGACCAATATCCATCCTGTTTGGATAATCAACTGTTCAGAGACTCAGTCTCATCAGTCTTAGCTGCTTGTAGAGGCAATCAGATCAATCTTAACCTCTTGGACTTTCATTGCTTTTGAAGTGACAAGAAGGGGCCCCACTTTTAACCTTGAGTCCTAGGGTTCACAATGCCTGGCTGAGGCAGGACATTTTTAGCTCATCTCAAGGTACCCAAAGGTCAAGACCAAGTTACAGTGCAGCCTGCCACTAGTTGGGTAACCCTGGACAAGTTACTCAGCCTCTCTGGGCTTTACCCAAATCTGGCCCCCTCCAGTATTGAGGTGAGGAATAAGTGAGATACGGTTTGTGAAAGGGATCTTGTGAATGTAGATACGTGTGAAATGTTGGTTATTTTGCCATGACTATCATCATTGTCATCTCCCCAGAAACATCTGAGGCATCAGTGAGAAGCTTTGAGGGGCGCCTGGGTGGCTCACACAGTTGAGTGTCCAACTTCAGCTCAGGTCATGATCTCACAGTTTGTGAGTTCAAGCCCTACGTTGGGCTCACTGCTGTCAGCCTGGAGTCTGCTTCAGATCCTCTGTCCCCCTCTCTCCCTGCTCCTCCCTGGCTCACACTCTCTCTCAAAACTAAAATAAACATTTTAAAAAGAGAGAGAGAAGCTTTGAGATAGGTGTCACCTCTCCAGACAGCGTTGCCCCGAAAACCAGTCAGAGTGCTTTGAGGTTTGGTACTGTCTGCCCCCTGCTCTGCCAACCTCGTCTGCTACCATATACCCCTTCACTGTGCTCTAGCCAACCTGGCCATCTTTGTCTTTCTCAAATGTGCTAAGAATGTCCGACCTCAGGGCCTTTGCATTTGCTGCCCTCTCTGTACCCAGACCTCACTCCTTTGGTTCATGCAAATCTTCGCTAAAATGCTATCTCTGCCTTAAGTGGTCAGCCCATCTAAGATAGCACTTCTAACATTCTCTACCCCCTTAGACTATTTTATTTTCTTTAAAGTACTGATCACTGACTCTCCCTGAGAACAAAGATCTTTTCAGTAGATCACACTGCATGCCTGGCTTTTAGCACAGTTCCTAGCTTGTAACAGAGCACTCAACAAATGTCTGCTGAATGGATGAATGAATTAAATGTACATAAATACACACACCTACAGACCAACACAAATTCAAACACATAAAACTTCCTAGTAACAAGACCATGGCAACACCACTTTCTTCCATCATTTCCAAAGCCCTTAACTCAGTGTGGGCACACAGAGGGCACTTGGAGAGTGAATACTGAGTGAATTAAGAAGCATAGTTCATCACACACAAAACACACACAATGGACACCTTCAAGCACATCAATACTCATCCAGCATCTAATATAATAAAAATGATGGCAAAAACCATCCCAAATCCTTATAAAGGGATTCTGGAATTCTAGCTTCCAGGCCTCTCGTGCTGCTCTGGAATGTGTGCTCATCTCCAACAGAGCCCCTCTTGCCAGGCCTGTCCCTGGAAATATAGCCACAGCCTCATTACCTCTGGTGTCAAGCTTAAAAGAAAAGATAATAAATTAAATTATGTCCTGAAGTGACAAATTAATTACTAATTACATAATTACTTTATTATTTAGGTGCTAATCAGGAAAGTGCTTTGAACAATCTCGAGTTTTCAGGAAAACAATGGTTTGACTCTCAATTATTTACAGAATTAGGTGTTAGCTTGCCAGCTGCATTTCTAGGCTTAATTCTTTTTTACAAGTGCTCTATAATTAATAGTGCAGGTTAGAAATAGACTGGCCTCTCCTCCAAGTAATTCACCAATGTAAAGCAAGACTTGGCTTGGGCTTTTTGGGTATTTTATGTGATAAAGGAATAATTGGGTCTGTTTCCACCCAACTGGTCTTTAAGAAAACACAGAAGGAGATTGAGACCATTTGTAATTCTAATTTTTCACTGGCCTTTCATTTTCCAAAGGTGATCTCTGTCAGAAAATGCCTGACACTAAACATTCTAGTTTGGAAGCAATGGAATGCTGGCACTCCAGACTCTTTCCTTCCATGATGGAAATATTTATGCTGGAAGGAACCTCAGAACTGGGGGTGAAAGCAGGAGGGAATAAAGGGAGACAGCTCTTTCACCTTCAAATGTGTCTGCTCTAATCTATCCACTTGGGAGGCAGGCTCCTTGGTAAGGGCAAAGCCCCAGTTTAAACCCTGGAGCAGATGAGGGAACATTCTTAGCTTTTCTGGCCAACACTTTCTATAAACAACCTCTATGAATGCACTGACTCTCCATCTGGGCATCTGGGCATGCTGTTCCCTCTGCATGGAATACCCCTGCACCCGGCTAACTCCTCCTCCCTAGTTGGGTCTCTGCACAGGAGTCCTTCCCTCAAAGAAGTTCTCCCTCCTTTGTTCTCCCAAAGCCCATATTGCAATTTTCTCTGGACTTACTGCCTCTGGAAGTTTCCTTAAAGCTGAGTCTGGATTGGGCCCATTGCTGTGTCCCCAGAGCCTGCCACAGAGCAAATATCCAAGATGTGTGTGTGTGTGTGTGTGTGTGTGTGTGTGTGTTACTTCCCTTTATTTACAAAATCTACAAAAAGCACTCCAGCCTGATCTCCAGGCCCAGGATATACAGGTTACTCATGTAAATACTAAAAGCCAAGACTCAAGATGTGTTATGAATGGATAATTATTGGTGAGTTTACAAGAACTTTCAAACTACTACAGTCCTCTGCATCTTCCAGTCTGAGGACCTTCCTGTATACCACCTCCCTGCCACTACTATTTCATTTGATTTCATCTTTTTTCTCTCTTGAGAAAGAGAATGGCCAGCATCTGACCCACATGTAATTAATGTCACAGACACTGGGCAGGACACCTTCTTACACAGCATTTCACCTGATCTTCACAACAGCTCTGCAAACAGGCATTGGTTTTGGTAACTGAGGGAGTTGATGCCCAGAGAGTTGCCTGGGATCTTACAGCTACTGAATGCATGAAATAAACCAAACCTTTTCAAGGCCTTCTCCCATGCTTATTCCACTCTAAGTCATTGTGAATTCTCACAGAACCAATTCCCACTCGTGCAAACTAATATAGAGATGTAATACAACACACAATCTCCAACTAAATTCTACCTTCCTGTCATGTGAGTGCCTACTGAACACCTGATGTCTCAGGTCACTGAAGTGGGCACTGCCAGGAGGACATGAAGGGAAAACAAGGTGGTTCTTGGAGATTATAGCCCAGTTTAGAAAGGGCATAAGAGAGAAAGAAAGCAACGTGGGGGCTCTTGGCTCGGTGTTCAATCAGCGAAGCTTTTAGCAGCAGATTTACCTTCCTAATTATGTTTTGCTTGGGCTAATATTAAGATGAGTTTTCATTCTCGGCACACACAACAGCTGGCATCAAAAGGAGGTGACTCAAAAGCTTGCTATGTGGTGGGGACAGCCCACCCAAGACTTAAAGTAAGCCTCCAATCAGTCTCTTTGGACTGACTGAGGGGAGCCAACTATATCTAATGGGTTGGGCAGCCTAGACCAACACTGTTCTAGGACCACCATCGTTAACTCTGCTCTTCTCAGATAACAGTGCCCTGGCTAAAATACTCTGTTCTTTCAGGACCCTGGAGAGGTTCTCAAGCCAAGGAACATGGTCTGGCCCCCTTGGGAGGAATGACCCAACCCCACAAGGTAGGGCAGAGAGAGCCATCCTTCAGAGCAGATCAATACTATGAGAAACTTCCAAGCCAGGAACAACATCAATTTCTCTCTCCCAACCACAGCATCTATAGTCACAGATATCAAAACCACAAGGACCCAAGCTCTGTGTGGCACATCCAAAGCATATATGCCACTTCTCCAGATTTTTCTCCACAGTTCCAGCTTCTCCTGGCTCCTCTAGAGTATCTCTTCCCAAGTAAGGACTCCCAGGGACATAAGAGAGACTCTCTTGTGGAATGCACGCAGAGGGCCCAACCCCTGGTGTGGTCACAGCCTTAGAATCAGGCCCCCAGCCTGCACCAGCACTGGGAACTCAACTAAGTCACTTGGGCCTCTGCAAAGGGCTTTGTTGCCTTTTCCCAAACACTTGAAAAGCATCAACACATAGCAGTTAACTTAACTGAACTATAATAACTGATAGCCATTAAAACGGTTACTCTTCACAGGATTCTTACATTTTCTTAGACAGTAAACCCAGCACAAGAAGGGACCATGTCTGGGTTGGCTCACCATCATTTCTCTTCCCCTAGTGCAAGGCTAGGCACACAACAGACACTCATTACATATCACTCAAATGAACATATTTAACAAGGAACCAAGATATTAACCTAAAAAGGAAAATGGTTATGGTGGGGCTCCAGAAATCCCACTAGAGCAAGAAGCCATTATTTGGACTAGCAGGGTCTTCCCAAGGCTGGGAAATGGTGCCAGAGGGTATAAACTGGGCTTCGACAAAGCCTTAAACCTCCTGGTTCCAAGAACCAGCTACTTACCTCCCTCTGAGGAACTCTGACTCCACCACCCACAGCAAACCCCACTTCGTGCTCAGGGAGCTGCTCCTCCTATGCACCTCTGTTAACCCAAGGCTCTAGGAAGACAACTGAAGGGGCGTAGGAGGTGAGAGCTACTAATGCAATGGGGCCCGGCCCTGATGAGGCTCCTCTTTGTGGCAGAGATTTGGGGCAGGAATAGTGGCTTCGCCTAAAGCAGGTCCTCAGAGAGCAGTCTTCTGGGTCATCTCCCACCCGCCCAGCCCCAGGAATAAGCCCATACACACCATTGATGGTAAGGTGGACCCAGCTACCATTGTGAAAGGTGTCATATTGTTGGTCCAGCATGAGCACTTTGCACTCGTACCAGCCCTGGTCCTCAGAGCGAACCTGCTCCAGTCGCAGGGATGCTTTATCATGAAGACTTGCCCGGCCTGCAGGAAGAAAGTGGACAAAAGCCCAGGAGGCCATCAGGGTGAGGCTAGCAGTGTGACACCTGCCAAAGGCAGAGGACCCATTGTAACCTTCAAGCCATTTCCCATGATAGGACCCCAAAATAACACCTCGCACCAATCCCAGGCAGTAGGCTGAAAGGAAAAGGCACGCAGCCTTGCCGTGGAGCCACTCTCCCAGTCTCGGCTGGCCCAGCCCCACTGCAACTGTAACTCTGGGTTTGGCCCTGGGAAGAACCTCAGTCCCTCAGAATACTCCTATTCTTTTGGAGATCTCTTGGGATAAAGGAAAGGCATGGGGGATGCAGAGCTGAAGAAAGAGAGTGGGAGGGAGCGAGGGAGGGAAGCAAAGGTGCAAATAGAAGAAGGTGAGGTATGGGACTCTAGAGCAGGCCCTAAACCTCAATTCAGGCTGAGTGACATCCTTCTCCCACCTGGGTCCCCACCACCAGCATCTCTCTGCCTGTCTTCCCTATGATAAAGCAGAGGAAAGGCAGGCCAGGGACCAGGGTAGAGAGGTCCCCTCCAGGTGCTGCTGCCCATGCCTGAGGCACTGCACATCTAGCCAGAACCCAGTGTCCCCAAGAGCTAAGACGCCAGAGCCCATAAGCCCAAGAATGAGGACAGGGCTGGCAAGCAGAGCAAAGGCCCCCCAGCTACCCTCCTTAACTCCATCCTCCTCCCCATTAGGAGGCCATCTTTGTCTCACTCATGGTGATGAGATGGTAAGAATTGAGGCAGGAGCAAGCAGAATGGGAGTCTAAAATGAGGATACAAAGCAGCCCTCAGGGTCCACCTTCCCCTCACCCACCACCTCAGCCCAGCCCTCAATGCCATGTCACCACCTTCTCAGTTTTCATCCTGTCTCAACACTGGCAATCTGCCTAAAAACCAGAGCATCAAATGGCCAAAAACAGAGTGAGAGAGAGAGATAAATGGAAGCTTTCTGAGAGATGCAAATCAGACCTCAGAAGTCTGACCTCAAAGTCCTGCCAGCTTCCTGTCTTCCATTAAAATTCCAGCACACATATGCACACGTGCATGCACACACTCCTACACGCATGCATGTCCCATGCTCTCCTCCCTGGCAGGCTGGCAGACAGGCACTGGCAATGACTCACAGTGAGGCCCCTTCTGGCAGGTGGAACCACAGAGCAAGACACCAAGGGGACCAGGAGGAGAGAGGCTGGAGCAGCAGAGGAAGCATACAGCAGGTGCAAGCCACAGCCACAGCACTGCCCGGACCAGCCTCAGACATTTACTTCCACTGCTCACGGATGGGATGAGGCCCCAACTTCAGAGCTAGAGGGAGGGAGTGGGCAAAGGCAGACAGAACAAAGTCTACAGTGCCACCAGCACACGTGGCCAAGGGCAGCAGGGCTCTGACTCAGCTTCTTTCTGCACAGAGCTCCCCTTCTGCCAAGCTCTCCTCCCCTGCATGGTGGGCTCTCTAGGCTTCCCTGTCCTTACTCCTGCCTCTGCCCCTACACATCCATAGCTGTGCAGTGATGCTTTGTGTCTGCACCACCTCCTCTTCCCTCTCCTCCCCACCACTTAATTAAAACCTACCAAAGTGCAAACGATGGGAGGAAAGAGGCAGAGACTATGGAGAAAAGATAACAGACCAGTGAGAAAGATAAGAAGCAATAGAAAGGCAGGAGGAAGAGTGCCATGACCATAACCACTGAGAGCAAAAACCAGGAGAGGAAACAAGCAGCCCCCTGCAGCCCAGAACTTACCTGCATACTCAGGGTCCACATGAGGGGGATAGTAGCCAAACTTGATGAAGATAGGGATGGGCACCCCAAACTTGAACCACTCCACAACATAGGGCGGGGGCTGTCCCGTCACTGGGTGAATCACGTCGCATCGCAGGACCACGCCCTCACCGGCTCTCGCAGTAACAAACTCAGGCTCCTCTCGAAGGCCGTGGGCAGCTAATGGGTCAGCAGAGTTGGGATGCACAAAGGGAAATGACAAGGAGATCCTGCCCCAGCCGCCCAAGAGGCAGCCCATGTCTAGGGACCTCTGCATTCCCACTTCCTCCCCAAGGCCAGCGGCCCACCCCAGCCCTCCTCCTGAAAAGTAGTCCAGTCACTTCCCAGAAGGTCCCCAATACATTTTTATCCCCCTTAATCCCCTCTCTGCTCATACCTCCCACAGCTCTGGGGGCCCCAGCTATCCATGAACCTGAGACAGGTAGGAAGGGGAGAAGAGGAGAGAGAAGCAGTTCTTTCCAGTCCTGCATGCCAAACCTTCCCTCCCCAATCCCAAAGAGCAGATCCATGACCATATCCTCCTCCTTTGAACTCCCAACAGTCCTAAGGAGTCTGGCTACTGAGAAAGTAAAGGGGCCTCAGCCTCTCTGTGGAGACCTGCAGCCTGGGTTACAGAAGCCTGCTGTAGCGGAGGGTAAACATGGAATCTCTTCCTGTGCAGGATGCTTCCCACCAGAGCCTGGTAGGAGCTGCAGAGCCAGCCTCCTCCTACGCCCCACCCCCAGCTCAGCCTGATGTTCACAGCACAAAACAAGAGTACTCCATACAGGAGCAGGGGAATCCCTAACAAGCTGAGCAGAGGCTGCTCATGGCAACACCAGAGGGAAAACCCCACAGGCCTGACTAGCCTCTCCAGGCTCCTCCCTCCCACGCCCCACCGCACCTGCTACAAAGAGGGGAACAGAAGGGTCCTCCAGCCCTCCAAATTCCAAGCCCAAGACATCACCATTAGGATAGCAGTATGCTGGGGGCAGAGCAGGGATCCTGGGGCTGCTAAATTCAGCCAGCTATGGAGAAATCATCCCACCTTTAGTAGATGATAAAACATATGGCTGGATAGGGTGCACCTATCCTCTTGGCAGCAGAAGGGCAAAGTGGAGAGAGACCCATCCCCACCCACAAGCTGGAGGACACAGAGGACAGGCTAACTCAGGCACTGCTTCTCTCACTGGTCAGCCTGTTCATGAGCCCCTACAGGAGGCATGCCACCCCCACCTCCAGCCTGAAACTGCTCCCTCCCGCATGAAGCCTCCGTGCCCACAAAGTCACCTTGTCCAGCTTGCTTCCCAGTGAAAGGGACAGCCTGGAGAGGCCTCTTCTTCCTGGCTTCCCTCACACTACCCAACACAATTACAGAGGAGACCTCCCCGGCTCTCCCCATCCAAACTCACCTCCCCTCCCAGTCCCTGCTGGGCCGCTCCAGGCAGCACCAAGGACAGCAGCTGCTCTACTAGCAGTGCAAAGCCAAGAGCTGATGGACCCTCCCAACACAGAAAGGATGCCCAGAAGAACAGCGTGTCTGTTTGTCTGTCTGTCTGCCTATCTGTCATGGTGCTTCTGTATCTGACTCTTACTGCATCTCTGACCCCTGTGTGCTACTGCCTGTCTCCTTCTCTCATCTCTCTCTTTGCTTCATGTCTCTGTGTCTTTGGCTCTTTCTATGTGTCTGTCTCTCTGATTCTGTCTTCTGGTTCTGAGACAGAAGTCTCTCTCCTACTCCTTCTTCATGTGTCTCTGTGCTGTTCCATCTCAAATCTTCAAGTCTCTCTGTCTCTGTCTCTTCCTCTTTAGCTCTCCCTCTATGTGGATGCTTCTACTTGTCTTTCTTGGTTTGTCTGTGTGTGTGTGTATTGGGGGAAATATGTGGATTTCTTTTCACCTATGCACTGAGAAGGGATTCTGCCTGCTTTTCTGTGTGGAGATACCTCTATGTGCTTATGTTTCTGTGTTTGCGTCTTTCTGTGTCGGTCTGCATGTTGGCTGTTCATCTGTGTCTCTCCTTCTCTCCCTCCCCATCCCCCTCTCCCTCTCTCTCTCCTCCCTAAGTTGCGGAAGGAGGAGGAGGCAAGCCCTTCTAGAAGCTGATTGGCTACTGGTGACATCACTGTTTTCTAGAGAAAGAGCTAAGATCACAGAGTATTTTTGGAGCAGAGCGGAGTGTTGCACTCACCTGCCAGAGGCCCCAGCAGGTTTCCCAATACCCCCACCCCCAACCTTGCTTCAGGCTAGGTTTGAATTCCAACCCCTCAGGGAAAGCTCCAAGAAGGCCCAGCTGCAGCAGGCACCTCCCCCACAGCCCCAGAGGCACCTGGATAAGGACAGAGCCTGCCTCCTAGCCTCCAGGAGCACAAAGGCTGATCCTGGACCCAGAAAGAATGGGCAAACAGTGGGCACCATGTGTGAACAGGGGGAGCAATGTGTGTGTGCATATGTGAATGTGTATATGAGGCTGCTCTTGGCAAAAGGATGTATATGTGGATACATGCCTGTGTGCAGATGACTAGCTCTTAGCAAACGGACAAGGATGAGTCGGGGGGAGGGGTGCTGCATGTGTGAGTGTGTATACGTTTGTGACTGTGTGTGTATAGCACAGACTTTCCAGGAGGGTAAAGGAGGAAATACAGGAGCCTGGGAGAAGAGGAAGGAGGTATTCCAGGGCCTAGTTACCTGGTGTGCAGGACAGAGGCTCTCCACAGAAGGGGACCCCTTCCCAGGGCTTTGGCCCCTAGAGCCTAAGGCAAGAGGCAGAGAGGCAAAGGAAATGACCAGCTCTGCTGAGCAGGTGGTTGCCCACTTTTAGCAGTGAAGCTCGGCTCTGTAGCACCATGGCTACTGGGGTTGAGGGCTCTGGAGAGCAATGCCAGGAGGTAGGTTGGCTCCAAAATGGGTTCCCACAGTGCCTGCTGCTCAGTGCTGCCTCATTCTCACCTCCTGGCAATGAGGCAGCCTCATTCACACCTCCCCCAGCACTGGGGCTGGCTCCAGGTTTCCACTTCCACCCCCAGCCAGCCCCTGGGCTCAGGACTGAGCACCCAACCCAAGGCCCACCCCCAAGCCAGTCAGCCCCATCCCTCATCTCTGCACAAGGACCCTTTCAACCAGGGACAAGCAGCTGGAGAGAGGACTCAGTGAGATAAGCATCCCAAATATGATAAGCAAGGCAGAAAGAGATGGAGTTTCCCAAGAAGAAAGCAGAGGCGTGGGAGCTCCTGGCCCAGCCTCTGCACTTGGTTCAACCCATTTGGTTTTCTGAACCCTGAAGTATTTATCACCTTCCTCAACTCCTCAACACACATACACACACACACACACACACACACACACACAGCACTCTCACTCCATCACCTACAAGCACTTCTTCCTAAGCCTGATCCTTCCTGAGCCAAAGCATGTCTAATAAGACACTTTCTCTAGAAAAGCTCAAAGCAAGAAACAAAAGTAAACAGGGTGGCAGTAAATAGGGAAGGGGTGCTTGATGGAGGAGAAACTCTCACCTAGGACACCAAACCCAAATTGAAGACTTTGAAAGAGACTCAAGAAACCAGGAAGGAGAGAGACACAGAGACAGACACAGTGCAAACCTGACACAGGAAGAGCCCAGCCCACAGCAAGAAAGAGAACTCTGGGGCACAGAGGACCCAAAGACATAGGCCTTCATAGGAGCCCAGAATCAGGAAGACAGAGCAGAGGCTATTCGTTCAAGAAGCAAGTGGGCTTCTCCCCAGCAGATTGACTGGAGCAACTGCCAGTGGGCAGGGGGCAAGAGGAGGAGAAGGAAAGGATAGAAAGTGACCTGAAGTGAGGAGGGGCTGCAAGAGGAAGAGACACCCCCAGGCCCCTTCCCCACCAAAGAAGCCTACAGCAGCCCAAAGAGGTGTGGCAACAATCTCAGAGGGGAAACTGGCATCTGCAGGAGTGAGGGTGGTAGGAGCCCATGAGGTGCCCTGGATTCCACATACCTGTTTTAGAGAAGGCAGGAAACAGCAATACCCTAAGCCGAGCAAATCTGCATCTTGGGGCTCTGCCCAGCCCACTTTGGAGTTGTTTTCCCAGGATAGGGTAGAGAAAGCAGGAGAACAAAGGAAGATGAGGTAGCCCCTGCAGTCTGGCTGACCTTTCAGGAAGCCCATAGGGTACAGGTCTCCTGCTCTCTAGGCCAGGTGGTGCCCAGCAGGCAGCCAAGTCCAGGTTGCCATTGGATCCCCTGTGGACATAGAACCATGAGGAGCCAGGCTCTGGCACAGCCCTTGTGCCCCACACTTACAGCCTGGGGCTCTTCCACCAGAGCAGGGCTGGGGGAGGAAGGGTACCTGAGAATGAGAAACACTAAATGCCTAAGAAGTTCTAGGAGCCAGGCCAGGGAGAGCTTCAGCTGTCAAACAACCAAACTTCCTCTAAATACCTACCACATACCAGGCTCTGTGCCTGGCGTGTAACACAAATTTCACTTAATGCTCACAATGCCCACCTATTAGAAATACTACCAGCTCATTTTCACAAATGAGCAAACTGGGAGGCTACCTGGCTCAGCCAAGTCACTCAGGTACAAGTAGGGGAGTCAAGCTCCAGCTGCTGTGTCTCCTCCTCCTCTTTGCCCACACTCATTGACAATATCCTGACCAACCACAGGCCCAGGTACCACAGCCTCTCCCACATTGCATCCCAGACATCCCAGACACTTTCCTCCCTGAGTCAGAGGGCAGACCTTCTCCACTACACATTCTGCTTAGGTTCCAACAGCCAGACCCATGCAGCCCAAGACCAGAAAAGGATGACAAGGTGGGTCTATTTCAGAACACAGCTGGTGCTCTCTGGCTGGCTCTGGGCTCAGCACTACTCAGCACCTCTGGCTACATCCGGTAGTGGCTACCATAAGGGAAGACCACCGGGTGAGGACCAGCCTCCTTCATTCATGAGTACAAATCCTTACTGGAGCCGCTGCTGCTGCCTCCTCCTTCTCTTCCTTCTCCTCCTCCCCTTCTTCCTCCTGCTCCTCCGCCCCCTCCCCCCCCCCCCCCGCCCCGCCTCTTTGTCCCCAGCCCCCTCATCCTCTGGGCACCAGACTCCCAAACCACAGGCCTGTTGTCTAATAATACCAGCGACAGCCACCGCCACCTCCATCTGCCAGCCTAAAAATAATCCCTGCTAGTCCAAAAAAGGCACAGCCCCCAATAGTCCCCCAATCACTCCTCCCCAACAAGCCAGAAGGCTCCAGGAGATTCCAGGAAGCTGGGGACTCAGGCTCCCAAGGAGCCTCCCACAGAGGTACACACCCAGAGGGATGGCATGAAGAAAGCAGAGAACAGAATCCCTATTGCCCAAAGCAAAGAACACTCTACAAATATAAGATAGACAAGAGGCCTGTGTCCAAAACATCTGGCCATGTCCTTGTTCTTTCCAGAAGGCAGGTGGGCTAGAAGTCATCTGGCCATCATTCTGCCTCCATCAAGAGCCCCCGCACCCAGCCTAAGCAGGTTCTCAGAAATGTCCCTACCTTCCATGGTCTCCATCAGTGTCCTCCCAGCCCTTCTGGCCCCCACTCCGCATCAAACCTCTCAGGGTGGGAAGTCAGAGGTCAGGTGAGCCCAGACCAGCCCTAGCCAGCAAACCCTCCCATCTTCCAAACAGCAAGGCATGGAGGAGGGAGGGGCAGGAACTGCAGGCCTCCTTCCTCCTGTAGGTGACTCCTTCCTAACCCTCTTGGCTGGGCTCCCCTCGAAGCCCATGAGGCAGTGATGCTATTAGCAACCTTAATTTGCTCTCAGCTAGATTGTATTTCCAAGAGCCTTTTTCCCATGAGCCACTGACAGGAAGCAGTCAGTAATTCAACCTCCACTCTGCTCCTTTAATGGCTCCTCAGCAGAAAGGTAAAGCCACACCCCACCTCTGCCACCTGGGCGGAGGCCTGCACCCTGCACACTCACATGTGGCCATGTGCACACATGTGTTCCAGAGCAAACAGACAGGCCAGCCCAGCCAGGTGAGGGCACCACGAGCTCTGCCTGCCACTAGGCCACCCTCCTCTCCTCAAGGAAGACAAGATAAGAAAGAAAGGGGGAAATTGAAGCTCCATATTTACTTACAGTAAGGTATCAGCATTCCCTACTCTGAAGCCAGAAAATGAGGACAATGGCTCACCTTATACAATTTGTGAAGGCAGGCCTGTGTGCAAGCTGTCTGCCACAGACCTTCCTGGTGGGTGCCTGTGACCAGGAGGGAGGTAAGGGGAAATGTGGAGGGGAGGGGGGGCTGGAGATACAATGACAGGCAGAGGGGACTATCCCAATCCCCTCTCTTCTCAGAAGGACAGTTAAGCTGGTTGCCACTTCCCTCAAAGCTTTGGCTCACATGGAATTGTTCTCCAAAACCCTTACAGAGGCCCTGTCTCTGCTCACCAGTCTCCTGCTTATTCACGCAAGAGAGAACAGAAAAGCAGGAAGATTCCTAAGAAAAATAGGTCAGCTGCCTCGGGCAGATCACGCTGGCACCCGTGGGCAGTGCCCCTGAGGGGGCCAGGCTACAAGCTGCCTCTGCAGTCCCAGCACCCTCTCCCATATCCCCAGGGACCCAGCCCCTTCTCTACTCTATCTAGAGTGCACTGGGTTAACAGGCAACTGATGCCAGAGCCCACTGTAGTAAGACAGGCCCATTTTTTGTCCCCTGGAGCTCTGTCTGGGTTTGTCCCCCATTTAGGCTTTCTCTCAGGGACATCAGGCATCCTTCAATCCAGTCCCTGGGCTAAGCCTCCAACTTTGGAAACTTCTGGGCTGTCTAGACTCAGGTACAGAGCAGGGGGATAAGGAAAGTAAGGCATCTGCTCTGAGTACAGTCTGGCTGCCAACTATAGCACTTGGAGGGGAGTGACTCCCCACCTCGTGCCTGGAGCTTAACTGTCCCCCTGTCATCCTGCATTCTATACACGTGCATGCAAACACTCAAGTGCACACACACACACAGGTGTGTGCACACACATGCACACACATAAAAGCACAGGCATGTATACATACACACACATGCAAACATGCACACACATAGAGGCATGTGCACACATCTCCAGACAGCTCACACCAATTACAGCTATTTTCATAATTCAGATCCACTCTTCACACAAGCTGCTTAACCAATGCTAGGGAGCAGACAGAAGAAAACTGCCCCCCTGAAACCCTGGGCCCCAGCCTGAGAAGGTCACAGGATGTGTCTAGGAAAAGAGGATACTTTCAAGGGGAAGAAAAGTGCATTAAATCTCAGGCCTAGCCCCGTATAGGACATATCTCCTGGCCTTCACTTCCCTCCCCCTGCCAGCACACAGGAAGGCTGGGAGAGAGAAGAAAGCAGCCAGCAGGCCTGAGAAAGACAGGGCCAAGGGAGAAGAGAGAGCAGCAGGCCAGGCTCTGAGAGCCGCACCCTGGCTGGGCGGGCAGAAGGGAGAGAAAACGCAGGCATCAGAAGAGCAGTGCCAGGAGCCAGGAAAGAGGGAGGAGCAGAGAGATGCTGAGTTTCAGCATCTCCCCAGCTAGGCAGCCTCTGCTCCTTGGGTAACCAGATCCCAGCTTTCTGTCTCAGAGCCACAAACATGAAACCACTGAGCTCTGGGACCTGCCTACTCCAAGTCTGGCACGTGTTGGGCCTCAGGTCAAGAGCTGAAAGCTGATTCTTCCCACTGCCCCTTTGCCATGCCCTTTCCAACACATCCCTTCCTCAGCTTCTCCCAGGGTGTGTGCTGCCAGACACACCCCTGTCTCTGGCAAGTGTGCGGGGGATGCACACACACAGGCGCGCGCACACATACACACACACACACACACACACCACTTGGCTACTTGCTGAGCAGAGTCCTTTGCTGATGGACTGCCCATGGGGTCTTGCTAGCAGCCTCCTGGTCCAAATCTCCTCTCTCTCATCTTCATCAGCAAAGGGAAGAAGGGAGAGTTAAGGCCAGGCACTCTACCAGCAGGATCTGAGTCAGAACCCCACTTTATTTGGGGACGCTGTAGTCAGGGATAGTCCAACCACAGAATCTGTGGTTGACAGGAGGAGGCAGCCTTGGGAATAAAGGTCCAGACTTCTTCTCCCCTATGGGAGGTCCAGAGTCATCTAGGCATGGCCCAAGGTCCTGCCCCAAGTTTCCTCAGTCTAGGATGTTGAGGCTTCAATCGCCATCTTCCAGATTCCAGATGCCTATCTTCTCCCTACCCTCCCCAACCTCTCCACTGACCTCAATCACCTCCCAGACACACATGATCAAAGTCAGATGGGAAGCCCATCCCTAACTGTCCCAACCCGACACTGGCTTAGGGGCCCATTCCCTTTTACCCCTCTGCTAAAGCAGCCCCTACTTTGGCCAAACCCTAAAGGTGGCATCTGAAAGTCCCTCCCTGTCAGAAATCTCCCCAGAAGTCACCTCTGCCAGTCAGAGAAGAGCTGAGCTGTCACACAGAGCCAGCTTTTGAACAGTGACTGGTATTTCCCATATGAGCCAAAACCCTGCCACACAGATCCCCTCCCCCTCCCCCCAGAGTCTGTGATGCTAGGACCTGCTTGGCTCCTGGGCTCCCTGCATCCTTCCCACAAGCCTCTCTGGCCACTGACAAACTCTGAGTTTTGCAGATCTTTCAAAGAATGTCCAAGTAGTCCTGAGGTCTGCACACCCTCTGCATACCTCCCTGGGATTCAGAGGAGAAAGGGGTTCTGCCCAGGCAAGGTCAGCCTGTGAAAGGGTACTTGATTCCTACAGAGGCAGTCTTCTGAACTTCCCTCAACACACTTCTAGCTCCCAATGCCCTGAATGGTCCAAGGGAAAGAAACTGAGAAGGGGCCTGGAACTCCAGAGATACTGAATGTAATAATAATAATATTCACATTTATTGAGCAATTACTATATAACAGGTAGTCATTCATTTCTTTACAGCACTAATGTTCACCAAAAAACCCTGCAAGCTCATACTGTTAATCCAATTTTTCCATTGAGGCAAGTGACATTTAAAAGGTTGAGCAACTTATCCAAGGTCACAGGGCCAGCAAGTGGCAGAGCCAAGATATGAAACCAGATCATGTGACTCTATACCTAGGTCCTCAACTACCATATATATTGGCTTTTTAAGCTAAAAGGACTCCAAGACCAACAGAGGTGGCAGGCTCAAGGGTGCATGTCAAGCCATCCCAGACAGAAGGACCTCTCCACACCCAGAAAGAGGGTATAACCTTCATGCCCAATAACCTTCAATGTTGTTTGGAAGTCCTTCCTTCTGTCTAGCCATTCTGTGTGTTGCTGCCATTTGCCTTTATTCTGTGCTTAAACTTGCACAAAGTCCATTTCCCTCACCCTGACTTCTCCAGTTTAGGAGCTATTTCAGAGCCTCCTTTCAGTGTCTCTTTTTTATTCAAAGATCCCAGCAGCTCCTTTTGGTGCTTTCAGCGACAGTCCCATAGCAGGAACGACAGTCCCATAGCAGGAACGTACCAAAAAATGGAGGGGAGGAGGAGGAGGGCATTGGAAGACTACAAGGAAATAGGGGAAAGGAGGAGGCTGAAGCTAAGAACAATTTCTCACACACAACTTGACCGATCTCACACCTACCCCCATTTCATAAGCTTCTGAATTCCCCTGGCCTCAGTTTTCCCACCTGACAAATGGAGTTTTTAAACCATCCAAGGCAACGTACCATTTAATAAAATTACCCTCCCTTCACCTTCCTCTGGTTCGGTTTTCAGACTCACTCCCCTCCTCCAATAGCATGGAAGACATTCCATTCTAGAAACTTTCTCAAATCATTCCTTTCTCCCCCTACACACCCTCAGACAAGAGAGGACCCTGTCTGTAAAAGGCGCCTCCAGCGAACCCCCTCTACCCTAGCTCGGCTGGGAGCGGGTTCTCTCTTTGCCGGGTCCTCCCTGCTGACTTCCACCCACCGACGGGCTTTCTCCCCGCACTCCTCTCCTCCCAGCTGTGTGAACTTGCCCGCAGCTGGGTCGTGTCTGCGTGGTGAAAACGGTGAGCTCAGAGTCCTCGCACCCTCCGGGCTCCGCTCCTACTTCCATACAAGGGCCGAGAGCCTGGGGTGCCACCCAGAGGCTTGTAGGTCGCTTTGCCCGCCTCCAAAGCAAAAGCGCGCGCGCTCACGCACGCATCAACCAAGTCGCTGGCTTCCCTCTTGTCTCTTCCCCAGCTCAGACAGAGAAACCAGAAAAAGAGAAACCTCCCTCCGCTCCGAGATGAGGCAGTGGGGACCCCTACCCCGCCACCCTCACACCCAGCCAGCTCTGCCTCACAGCCGGTGAGGGCGACGTGGAGTCCGCACGCCTGGGGCCCGCTCTTAGGGAACTTTTGCCTGGCCAGGGCCCAGGTGAGGCTAAGACAGGCGCGGGCGCCTGGCAGGGCTAGGCAAAAGCGGACACTCCTTTGAGCCGGCCAAGAGACTCCCTCGTTTAACCTGCTCTTCTCTTTCGGGGCTGCCTGCGCCCCCAGCCCCGCAAGGGGAATCCAACCCCTAGCTGCCAGGATGTGTGATCAGAAGGGATGCGAGTTGGAGTTGGGGCGCCCGCAGGGTCGAAAAACCAGTCCCTTTAGCTAGCTAGCCGTGGGTGCCGAGAGTCCCAAGGCTGGTCTGTGGAGCGGTGGCGCTGCGCGGGGCTCGTGCGTGCTGCAGCCTACCCAAACACCCACAAACTACCCGGCAGCCAGAGTTAGGAAAGCCGCCGACTCCCCAGCGCTAGAGAAGGCGGCTGCTCCGGCAAAGAGCACCTGGCTCGGCACGCCGGTATGAAACCCTGAGGCCGAAGGTGGACAAAGTCGACCCGGATCCCAAGATCTTTTCCCGAGTGCCAGGCAGCCCCTGGATTCGGGCCCCTTCCCACCCGGCCCCTCCGGCCCGCGGCCCACAGCGCTTCCCCGCAGTGCTCCGGAGCGCTCCTCACCCGAACCAGAGCCTCGCCCGCGGAAAGGCGCAACGCTCAGCGGGGACGGGGAGCCCGAAACGAAGAAGAAAGGGCTGACGCCGGGGAGGGCCAGATGAGAGGCGCTGCACTTCAACTCACCTTGAGCCGCAAGACCTCGGGTGCTGATCACACTTGCTATCAAAGTGGCCACATACCAAATCATAGTACTACCGCGCGCCAGCCAAGAGCCTCATCCTATCGCAAAGTGCTCCTGCGCCCGCACACTTCTCGCGCCCGAGCGCCTGCTCACGCCCGCTCGCGCCCGCCTACGCCCCACGCCGGTGCTCCTGCAGCCCCGCCGGCCCGCTCTCCATCCCTCCCCGGCTACGCTCGGCTCGGCGCGCAGCCTCCCCGGCCCCCGGCGCAGCGGCACCTGCACTACTAGCCCAGGCAGAGCGCAGCCAGCTCCACGGTGAAGCCTACCAGGGCCGGGCCTCCGGGACCGCCCCCGCCGCCCTCCCATTGGACACTGCTCGCAAGCCTGGGGGTCGATTGGCTCGAAAGTCTGTCCATCGTGGCGCGAAAGAGACGAGCCCATTTCAAGGTGCGTTGAAGTGTGGCGAGCTCAGAGCCGCAGAATCATGCGCATTGCCAGGGAGAAGGCGTTGTAGCGTCTCTGCTCTGTTCTGTTCTCTGCTCACACTGCATGGCAAGTTCCTGGTGAAGGGAATGGTAGCTTCTCGGGCTTGCTAACGGGACCCTGGGAATCTCAATTACCCCAGAAATGTCCGAAGGGACGTCGCCCCCGCCCACCCAGGGAACCCAACATCCGGTTTCCAACCAGCAAAAAGCAGTTCCCTAGAGGACCATGCTGATTCAATGATGGGGAAACCCAGGAACGGGCAGGGCAGCCTGGGAAAGCTAGGGAACGTCCTTCACTTGGAGATCTTTTCAAAGAGGTCACACAATACCCCCCGCCCCCGCGCCACTCCTTTCCACACACGGACATTCTTCCCTCAACAACGCAACCCCTTCCACCCAAACATGATATTGTTAAGTTAAGCTCCATCCGGCCTGAAGGCAGGGGGATGACTAAAATGACCTCCAAAAGTCACTCCAATTTAGAATGAGTCATTGGCTCAGCTGAGGGAGTGTCAGAGAATCTTCTCCCCCCCACACACACGTACACACACTACCACCCCCAGTGCAGGTCATTGTTGCTCATCATTAGTAAATCTCTACTTTGAGCAATAAAAGTGTTTTTTTTTTTCCTTGTCTTAAAAAAGGCTGCCTCTTCATGCATAAAATTCCTCCCCTGCTCACCTATCTGAGAATTTAGTCCCATCTCAGCATCATGAAGCCAGGATGGATTTGTAGAGCAGTTTAGGGGTTTGGGATGGAGGGACCCAGGGAAAGGGGCTGATGGACTTCTTACTCCTACAGAGGAAGACAGATGAGGCAATCGCAAGGCTCCATATTTCTCAGTCTCTCTACTCTAACCTCTCATCCCCTCCCCCAACACAGTTGTATCTGCAGAAGAAATAAATGAGTGTCATGGAAACATCTACTATAAACAATCACCTCACACCAGTGTTCTGAGGCTGCAGTGAAGATGTTTGTTCTTTCAAGGAGTGAAAGCAATGTGAGAGTGGCACAGTTCCCTAGGATGGGCTGTGGGCCAAGGAAGGAAGACATAGGGGCAGCAAAGGGGAGTTAAGGAATTTCACCCTCTCAAAGCATTCATTGGACACAAAGCACTGGCTCTGAGACATGAAGCTCCTAAAAGGACATGAAGCTCATAAAAGAGCAAGAAGGATACTTGCTTCTGGGAAAACACATCCACACAACATGCATCAAAACTGGCCTTGAGTGCTAGAGGAACAGCTTTCTCTGAAACCTGAGACCTTTTAGCTCACAGTCAGCCAGGAGGTGGAAAATTGGGATCCCCCCTCCCCACCGCAGAGTACCAAACCCATGGTAAAGGTTTAACATCTGGATATAATCTGGAGAACCAGAACATCCTACCACTACCCACCCACTCCGGTCACGTAAACACACTCAAGGTGCATAACACTGAGGCCATCTCTCCTTGGGCCTTTGCTTTAGTTTCTCTTTCTCTGCCTAGATGCCTTTCTTGGGAATATAAATTGAATTGGAAGCTCTGAGACCCCATTGATGGGCTAATTCCAGCCAGTATGCCAAAGAATAACAACTTCACTCTCAGCATACACACACACACACACACACACACACACTTTCCCAGAGTTCTGGGGCTGTAAAGCCTTACTGGGATCCATTTGCAGAAATAGTGATAAGAGAATTCTTCCCTTTCCAAAACCTCCAAGCAGCTAACTGGGGTAGAGAGAAATGCTGAATTCCCAAGGGCAAGCCCCAACTCCATAAGGAAGAAAGAGGGGTGAAAAGCATCTGTGCTCAGGTAAACATTCTTCCAGTGGCATGCAGGGTAAGGAAAAATATGGAGCCACTCTTACCATCCATCTTGATTGTATCTGCTTGGCAATCTTCTTTGTCCTACTCACTGTAGTGGTTTCTGCTAGGGAATTAAAACTGTCAGGTTGGCAGGAGGGGGAAAAAACCCATAAAGAGCTTGATAGCATGAGTTGGGTTTGGAATGTGTACAAAAGAACTATCTAAAAAAGAAGCTAAATTTCTTCTGAATAAGACTATTGGAGATGGGGTGGAACAGGGAGTGAAGACAGAGAGCAAAGGAAATAAAATTGAGATACAAAGGGAAAAGTTAATAGCATCACCACCACCACCAACATCATCATCATCATCATCATCATCAACATCAGATATGTCTCAGTTTGGTTTCATCTCAGATCAAAAGAGATATACTGTTCCAAGTCACAGTGAGGAATAGGTCCCAGTAAACCTTCACCTCTTGGCATATGGCTAATTTCTGGACCCAGGAAGGATGGCAGACCCTCTCTGGCATGGACACATCCAATAGAGTATTTGAGATAAGCATGGACCCCAGCTGTCCAAGAGGGATGTTAGGGAAGAATGGAGCCTCTCTCATGAGCAGCTTCTAGGTACATGATTAATAATCAATGACAGTAATAAATGCAGTGTATGTATATCAGGTATAGGAGTATATGGCATCCCTTCTTTTTGGAAATACAAAATGCTAGTGTTATCAGTTACTCTATGAAAAAAAATACATCTAGCTGCCTACCTATATATATCCATAGGCCCTTGAAGCTGACAGAAGCTTCATATCTAGGAGAAGAGGACACCATCCGTACTCCTTCCTCATATCCACTGAGCAAGTGGGACTCAAAAACAATAGTTCACTCACCTGTCATCATTTAGCTTCCTCAGCAGTTGCAGACATCTCTGTAGAATCTAGGTTAGAACAGTTGTTAGGACAGCTGCCTGTGAGGAAGAGAGGCAACTCTAAGTCAAAGCAATTTACCCAAAATAAGCACCATGTTTAAGCATGTTTAGTGTTTATATAATTAGGGAACTGTATCAGTTATCTTGTCGTATAGAAAACCATACCAAAATGTAGTAACTTAAAACAACAAGAGTCAATTATTTCCAAAAAAAAAAAAAAAATCTGCAATTTGGACAGAGCTTGGTGGGGGCAGCTCTTGCCTACTTTGTATGGTATCTGACCAACTGGAGGATGGAGGCCGTGTTTCAAGATGGCTCACTCTCATAGCTGCCAAGTTGATGCTGGCTAGTTATCCAAAGCTATAGGCAAAGCTGTAGTTCTTCTCCATGAGGGCTTTTCTACAGGCTGCTTGGACTTCCTCACAGCATGGAGGTTGGGTTCCAAGCGCTGCCAATCTAACAAAATCAAATGGAAGATGTTTTCCATACTGTTTGCCGGAGTGGCTGCACCAGTTTGCATTCCCACCACAGTGCAAAAGAGATCCTCTTTCTCCACATTCTCGCCAACATCTGTTGTTGTGTGAGCTGTTAATGTTAACCATTCTGACAGGTGTAGGTGGTATTTCATTGTGGTTTTGACTTGTATTTCCCTGATGATGAGTGATGTGGAGATTTTTTCATGTGTGTGTTCACCATCTGGATGTATTCTTTGGAGAAGTGTCTATTCATGTCTTTTGCCCATTTCTTCACTGGATTATTTGTTTTTTGGGTGTTAAGCTTGATAAGTTCTTTATAGATTTTGGATACTAACCCTTTATCTGATGTATCATTTGCAAATATCTTCTCCCATTCCATCTGTTGTCATTTAGTTTTGCTGATTGTTTTTTTCTCTGTACAGAAGCTTTTTATTTTGATAAGGTCCCAATAGTTCACTTTTGCTTTTGTTCCCCTTGCCTCTGGAGACATGTTGAGTAAAAAGTTGCTGCAGCAGAGGTCCAAGAGGTTTTTGCCTGCTTTCTCCTCTAGGATTTTGATGGCTTCCTGTCTTACATTTAGGTATTTCATCCATTTTTTAAATTTTTTGAATGTTTATTTATTTTTGAGAGAGAGGAAGAGAGACAGAGCATAAGTGGGGGAGGAGCAGAGAGAGAAGGAGCCACAGGATCCAAAGCAGGCTCCAGGCTCTGACCTGTCAGCACAGAGCCCAATGTGGGGCCTGAACCCACAAACTGTGATATTATGACCTGAGCTCAAGTCAGACGCTTAACCAACTGAGCCACCCAGGCACCCCATTTTCATCCATTTTAAGTTTATTTTTGTGTATGGTGTAAGAAAGTGACCCAGGTTCATTTTTCTGCATGTCACTGTCCAGTTTTCCCAGCACCATTTGCTGAAGAGACTGTCTTTATTCCATTGGATATTCTTTCCTGCATTGTCAAAGATTAGTTGGCCATATGTTTATGGATCTATTTCTGGGTTCTCTGTTGTGTTCCATTGATCTCAGTGTCTGTTTTTGTGCCAGTATCATACTGTCTTGATGATTACAGCTTTGTAATACGTCTTGAAGTCTGGGAGTGTGATGCCTCCAGCTTCGGTTTTCTTTTTCAAGATTGCTGAGGCTATTCGGGGTCTTTTCTGGTTCCATACAAATTTTAAGATTGCTTGTTCTAGCTCTGAGAAGAATGCTCGTGTTATCTTGATAGGGACTGCAAGACAAAAATGAACTTTAGAGAAAATTCCTACAAAGAAAGGGTTTGCAAACACTATCTAGATCTTAGAATTTTCTCACTTCAATTCAAGCTGCTGCCACTAGTCCCAGGCACACAGGAATGTAAACTTCACCCTTATAAAAGTCTAGCCCATGTTTGAAGCAAATCTTTTCACCTTGTTTTCTCTTAATACTCCAGGGACCAGTCAGCATGTTTTAAAAGAACTTGTAAGGAGAGAAGAAAACAAGCAAAGGAAATTAGATTTCGAAAATATAAATATCTAATCTTAAAATCTGATATAGGAGAAGTGGATTAAACTTTACAGGATTCTCAAAACTTCTTATCATAAGAATTTTCCATCTCAGCTCAAAATGCTTGCAAAACTTTGTAGGCACCTTGCTTGGCTTACTTCTCTCCCAGATCCCTCTTGGGCAGGTGGCCCCTGGTCATAAATTGTTTTTCTGGACACAAGTAGTTCTTCTAACAATCCACTTTGCCCTCTCCAAAAATAAATTCCTGAAGACTATGTCTTAATAAAATTCAAACTGAATTATGATTCAAACTTTTCAGAGGTTCAAAACTTTCCCTAGTCTGTTCCCACTTTCCCTAAAGGCTACATCTTGGTTAGGTGGTAATGATTGGCCCAGAGACAGATCCAGTCCTTCATGGCTTAAGACACTTGTTCTGATCACCATAGGATCATTTTATGATATTTCACCCAGATGAGTCCCCAAGCATGGGAAGAGAAACTATCTATTATAGAAGGGCAGTAGGACATTGCTTAACTATACACTAGTCATCAATCATGTGCATATGTTAGATACAGCACACCAGTGAATGGGAAGGAGATGACATTCTCCCACAACATGCCCTGATCATATATGTGTGCACAGGTGCCAGTTCCTGGAACTGTAGCCATACTATATTCATTTCTTGTCTGACTGACAAAGGAACAAGTTCTTGTCCAAGGAAGAAAGTAGATCCACTACTTAAGATAAGTTTATCTGAAAACCAGATACATAGCCCCCTCAGCCATACCAAATTCCTCTCCTCTTTCTTCTTGGTTTTCCAGACCAGCTATGAACAATCTCAAAGAAGGCATGTTTCATGTTTCTCTGGCTTAATCTAAAAATGCAGAAAGGAGGTTCTCTGTTTTATATCAAATTTGTCCACAGAAGTCAGGTGCCCCCATGACAGCCCTCCTTATGAGGTGCCCCACAAGAATATGCTGCCATCAGTCTTCAGCAACCTCTCACCTTGCCAAGGACTGCATCATATAAAATGTTATTTACAGGACTCCTAGGCAACTCTGGCCCACCTGAGTATACTCTTGCCTACACAAAGCTAAAGGCCCAGCCGTGAGGTGCTGAAACTGCAGTGACCCCCCTTACACAGAAGTCTAAAAGACAGCTAGGAATCAGGACTCTGCCAAACCATCCCAGCTCTGGCCTTAGGAAGTTGGTGTTCTGAGTCATTCTTTTGTCTGAGTTATGGTTTCCCAATTTGCAGAAAGGACAGTAGACCGAAGGTCTGCAGAAAAAGAATCTAAAGATTCTTATGTGCTGTTGCTCTGTCTCAGTCCCAAACAGTCTCAAGCCATAGCCCAACTCCACGCTCCTGTTATACTATATAGGAGGAAATTTGGACCTAGCTTTACCCCAAGACTTTTGAATTCTCAGGGATTCTAGTACAGTATAGAAGCTTCCACAGAGGTAAATGGAGTCATGGACTAGAGCAGCTGGCATCATTGAAATTGGCAAAATGTTGACATGAGCAGAATATCAGAAAGATGTGGGGAATCAGCCAAGAAACAGGTCATGCTAGAATGCAAGAAGGGAGAGATCAAGGACCTAGGTCAAGAAACACCAGAAGAAGGAATTCTCCAATTAACAAGTAGCCGCTGAAGAGCAATTCACAGTCAGCACTGTGCTAAGTATTGAGGACGACACAACAGTGACAGACCAGGATCCCTATCACTCAGGAGCTTAGTATGTAGTTGGAAAGATAAACATGACCACCTGAGCAACACTTAATAAACTCTGTCAACATGGAACCTAGAGAGAGATGGTGGCCCAGA
The DNA here is from genome assembly GCF_023721935.1 of Panthera uncia. Classification (NCBI taxonomy): domain Eukaryota; kingdom Metazoa; phylum Chordata; class Mammalia; order Carnivora; family Felidae; genus Panthera; species Panthera uncia. The sequence continues at coordinate 81,582,767 of NC_064808.1, read as the reverse complement.
CTTGAATTGCTGCAGAACCTCAAGAAGGTGGAGATGGTAGAAACAGGTGAGAGCTAAGTAGAGGAAGTGAGATGTGAGCCAAATCTCAGAAAAAGGAGAACAAGAGACAGGATGGATGAAACAAGGCACTGCAGTCAAGGGTAACTACTGGTCTGTCACCCCCTGAGGGCAAAGAGTTTACTAGTTTACTGCTCTCTAGTATCCTAGTACCAGCACGTAGTGGATGTTCAATAGAGATTCGTGGGAAATGAGTGTACAGAAGTGGTAATAAAATGACATGGCTGGCATGTCTGTGGCATAAGGCAGAAGCTTCCATGTTTAGAGCAGAGACTATGTTAAGGGGGAATGAGAAAATAGGTCAGCTAAGAAAGGTGAGAAGGAGGAGTAGGCAAATAGGAGTAACACAAGTGCGTATAGGGTTAATTAGAAAGGTAAGGAGGGAGGTGGTGAGAAACAAGTCTGGGCCCAAGAAAAAGCTGAGGAGAAAGCTCAAAGCCAAAAGCTCTCTCTTGGCTCAAATAAAACCAATGGGCAAGGAGTTGGGGGGATGGGGAGTGACAAGTAGTCCAATAAATAGTGTGGGAAGGGTCTGTGCTTCTGCTTTGGACCCACAGATGGATGGGCTGGGGATGGGGGAGGAGAACAGATTCTGGAGCCACAGCTGGAGGGCTTTACAGGGTCTATTTCTGGCACACATTCGACCCCCAGACCTCTCATTCTTGGACCCCTCCACATTTAGTTCTCAACCCCCACACAAAAGGGCCTTGTGTGGGAGAGCTAAGAGATGCCAAATGCATCTTTATTCCATTGCCTCCCCCTCCACCCCTTCCCCAGAGCCTTGGCTCCAGTATCGCTCTGCCAGGTGCAGGAAACAGGAAGAGAGGGGCTGGGGACCAGATGTGAGCCAGAGGTCGGCTGGAAATGTCAGCTCCATCCTCCCTGCCTCCAGTCCCCTTACTCTCTGCTGCCTCCTCTCTAACTCCCCATCAGTGACACCCTATCCTTACCCCTTCCCCTTTTGTCCCTGTCCCCATCCTTCTTTCACTGCCCCCTGTATCACAAGACCTCACTTCTCAATCCTCTCTCCTTCTTTTCCTCTCTATTCCTCCCTTTGTTGGGCTTTAGAGTGGTGTGGAGAGCCTGGAGACAGAACTGGATTTATTCTTGGAAAAAACACCCATGGCAGAGGGTACCACAGCAACAAGTTTCCATGGTGCTTGGCCACAAGGTAAATATGCTATGAAGGAGCAATTACTGGACTCAGAGTTAGAAGACCCGAGTTCCATCCCTGACTTACCTCACCAACAACATATCCTGAAGTGACTTGTGTAACTTCCCTAAGCCTCATTGGGAATTCCACAAATGTCCAACCATTTAATCAATAGCTGGCATTCACAAGTATGTATTGAGTACCTGTTATGAGTCAAGCACTCTGCTAGGTACAGGACGAGCAATGTAGACATGGTTCTTGCCTTCATATAACTTACAGTTAATAACTAGTAGGGTTGTTCAGAAAACTAGAGTGAGCTAAAGGGTTAACACAATGGCCAGTCCATAGTAGGTATTCAAGAGGCACTGTGCACAGAAAATATTTCAGAATCCCAGTAAGGAGAGCAGTCTGGCCTCATATCCCCCGTGATATGAGCTGCTACATACATGTAGCAGCTGCTACAACACTGGTTTAAAATTAGAAGATGCTGCTGAACTTCTAACCTTGCTTGCAGCCCAGTGTCTGTTTCTAGGTGGTTAGAAACTAGGGAACAATGTGAGATACTAAAGATTTATCTGCATAGGAGACAAGATTGCCCAATCTAGGAAGGTTCAGATATGTGGGAGATTCTGGTGGATGTGCTTGAGAAGGGTGTATTCCTGGGGGTAGGATGGGAGAAATATATAAATGGTGATAGGAATTATTTGGGAAAGGAGAATAATTCATCCAGAACCCTGACTTCTGAGGGTTTAAAAGCTAAGCTCCTTCCCCAATCCCTTTCTAGGAAACCAACTTGGAAAATCTTGTGGACTTGGGGGTAGTCACAGATCCCAGGGAAGCCCATGACAGGAGTATCTTATGGAAGAAGGCCAGTTGGGGCACTGAAAAGAGAGTCTCATAGGGAATCCCAGACAATGAGTTGATAGAAGGAGGAATGTGGAGAGAAGGGGGATAAAGGGGCAGGCTGCCATGACGGCTGCTTTCCTGGCAACTTCCCAAGGTTAATGGAGGGGCACCAAGAAGCCTCTGCAACATTCCAACAAGAGGGAGGCTGGTTTGAAAAGAGCATTTGCTGTGGGGAAAAGGGGCCTTTCTCTGCCCTAGGCTGCTGTTCTTTGGAGGCATGAGTCCTGAGAAAACACACTGGGCAGGGGCAGAATGGATGATTTGCCATTCATCATCAAGGCAAATGATGTACACCTAGAAGACAAGAAGAGGTCAGAAGCTAGGTCAGCTGAGATGATGGTAGCTGAGAAACTTCTATATAAGGAATTCCAGAGCCTAACTGTACCCCATGAACTATGGGTATTTAGAGAAGGGCAGAAAGAGAGAGAAGGGGAGAAAACTGAGTATTAACTGAAAACTGAGGAGTACTTGTAGAGAGAAGGGGGGATCAGGAGTTTACACTGTAGGAGAAGATGTTGACCCTTCCCAAGCTCAGGGCCCTGTGTCTAGGTTGAAGAATTTGACTTAAGAATGCCCAGGCTTTTACCATATGGTAAGTTAAGACAACTAAAACCTCCATTCTACACACACACACACACACACACACACACACACACATACACCATTGCACACATACCCACTGTCAGGACTCACATACACATATGCAAAATCACACACATAAATGCAGGATGCTCTTATGAACACATTCAAGGCAGAATCTCTTCATATAACCACACATATGTCATATCTACATCTGTACATATTTACAAAGTCCACATCCTCTTTTTTTGATGTTTATTTATTTTTGACAGAGAGAGAGAGAGAGAGACAGAGCATGAGCGAGGGAGGGGCAGAGAGAGAGGGAGACACAGAATCCAAAGCAGTCTACAGGCTTTGATCTGTCAGCACAGAGCCCAACACGGGGCTCAAATTTACAGACTGTGAGATCATGACCTGAGCTGAAGTCGGACGCTCAACTGACTGAGCCACCTAGACGCCCCCAAAGTCCACATCCTCTTAAGCTGCTCATAAGGGCAAGTGGATGCCATATCCTCACGCATCACAAGGCTGACACACATTGACCCATAGTTTATATGTATGTGAGATCTCCTGCTTTCCCATACCAGAACTCCCAGCATAGATGTCCCTAGAATGTTCTCTTCCTACTGGCCAATTCATGTCCCAAGGAGACTTGTCCACATGAAACCCACCTTCCTAAAACTCATCCTGAGCCCAGTGTCCAGGTTGCCCTAGACTTCACCCTACATTCTGTCTCTAGGGTGCCCAGCTCCCCACCCCCAACTTGTTATGACGCTGGGTAGCAGCTACCAGCAGGTGGCGCCAGCAGGAGCCTCAAGTAACCAGGATTTGTATTAATGAGAACAAATCCACATTTCTGAGAGGAAAAGTGGTCATACCAGTGTGTAACCCTCCTTACTGTGTCCAGGGATGAGCCCAGTGAATGGATATACTAAGAGCACCAGGTCAAGGAAAGCCACTCCCAAGGAAGAGGGGAAAGAGGGCAAAAGATGCTGAGTTCAAGAGAAGATGGGAAGCTAAAGATTAGGGATAGAATGGAAGAAGGAGGGAACTGAGAGCATTTCTGTACAATTTGTCAGAGGTTTGGACATGTGTGTGCTCCTGTTTTGTGTGCACATGTGTGTTTTCATGCACATTTGAGTGCCGTATTATATTGCTGATAGGTTACTTGTGTGTCAGTGGATACAGAAGAAGTAGGTGTGAATAGGCTTGAGAGTGCAAGTGTGTGTACGCATCTGTGGGTGCTGCTGTGTGTGGTATGGCTCA